>NC_083612.1:19604583-19739583 GCF_963584025.1 Labrus mixtus | reverse complement strand
GCAAAACATCATGTTCGTGATAAATAATGATAAAGAGGATAAATAGGAAACTCTTCTCCTCTTTGCTTTCAGAAGCTCAGCCCACCCCTGAGGTTTACCAGGGAGAGGTCATGGATATGCTGAAGGAGTTCACAAAGAATCGCGACCAGGAACAGAGGTTAGACGCACCCAACTTGGAGTACCTGGACAAGGAAAGTCAATGAGGTCGATGGACCTCTGGACCTTCTCAGAGGCTCATTTTAGGTGGGACAATGTGTGAAATACAAGGGTCATAACCCTCCAGGAAAATCCTACATACGACATACTGTCTCCAAAACAGTCTCAGTCCAATGTTTAAGGGAGAAGAATCTGAGAAGCTAAGAGAAGACTGACCAACATTAATGCAACACAGTATGAAGCTGTTCTGAATATTTTGCCTTCATTGTATTGTAAATTTGTGATTAAAGAATGTATTTAACTGCTCAGTTTGTGAGGTGCAAACTGAACAAGCCAACTTTGAAAAACATACAAGCTAATTATCTGTGTGAATACCAAAAACTGTATCCACTCACTCCCACCCACTAAGCCAAGCTTGTTTAATATTCATGGTTTTCTTCTGTTCTATGATTTTACTGTGCCTATATTACATATTGGGTTATTTAATAAATCATGGTGTGCACTGTTATTTGCTGCTTGTGTCGAGTCTTTTATTACTACTTTCATATAATATGGGGTTAAATCACATATTGGAGGTGGCCATGATTGACACTGAGCATTTGTTACACAACAAAGCTGATTTGGCCTGCAGTACCTGTTAGTGGACACCAGGGGGAACCACATCACCTTAATCCAGTGACTGTCAAAATGAAACAACTGCTGTCCTGATCTGTGAAAAATTGCTCACCTGTAAACCATAGCACATATGTCACATACCTTATATATATCCTGCAGAGAGAAATGCTAAAACAACACTTCATAGCTCCAACGTCTATTTGAATGACTAAATCTTTAATCTTAAATTTACCAATGATAACAAAAACAAGGTGCAAACAATCTGAAAATACACCCTTATATTAAATCAAATTTATTTGAGATGGATGGGACCCTATTAACAGAATAGGCTGCATGTTTTTATTTCAAATAAAAAAGAATCAGGGAAACTTTCGTCTATGCCAGTTTTCTAATTTATCCACATATATTTCTGCTTTAAGACGTTACCTATAGACAAGGTCATTATTATTTCCCTCCTCCAGCTCTGGATCAATGTGTGTTGACCATGGGATAAATATCCTGCCTGGCTGTGTGTCATGTCGGTTCAGTGGAACCTTGTACTGAGAGCAGAAGGGAAATGCCCTCTGGCCAGGAGATGTGCTCAGAATCTCAAAGCAGATGACTGCCTCTGTACGCCCATGGAATAATAATGTACACATGATCCACTGGTGAGCTGTTACACAAATGAGACAATCCTGCAGAAATAACACCAATGTTGATGTTTGTTTTTCTTTGTTACTTTATGTCGAGTAAGAATCTCAGCCTTCCATTTTCATGTTCTCAGGGTGTCCCTCTGTGTGTTTTGCTCTTCTGCCATCTGTGTCACCTTATGTCCTAATCAATGCAGACAGGTAACAAAGAGCATTTATTAAAGAGCAGTATTTCAATTCATTTTGGGGAATTGTGGCAAATTGGCATTTTCTGCAACTTTCTATTTACAATCGGATACGTTTCAGTGCATTACCTATTTTGACAGTGCAAATGAAGGCTTTGGTTTTACACCAGCAATTATATGATTAACTTTCAAACATAATGTACTGTTCAAGAAAAAACACAGAGGACTAAACTAGGGATTCTCAACATTTCTCTCAAGACCTTTTGGAGTTATTAAGACCAAAGATTGAATCACCAATTGAATCTAGGAAAGGTTAGTAGTTTAATCTTACCTAACTGTATGTAAAGTTATTCAAACTAAATGACCATGCACTACAAACTTAAGTATATTTGAGATTCATTAAAAGTGATCCTCACTGGCTGTGATAATCTCCTGTCTTGACAAAAAAAAAAGATGCCACCTGTGGATCTAACAAGCAGGAGGAGCAGAATTCCCATCGTTCTTGCTCGGAGGCTTGTTTGGAGTGTGTATTCATCAGTTGCCCACGCACACCCACTGTGCCTATCTGTAGCCCTGTGCTTCTGTCATCCTCCACTGCTGCTTCCTGTGTCGTGACAGCTCTCTGTTTTATCCTCATTCTTGCCGTCACCCTCCGCTCCCCTGGAATTTCAATCTCATGTTCTCTCTTGTTTCTTCTCTCCTCCGCCACCAACACCATAAGCATCCCCAGCCTTCATGTCTTCACATGTCTCCTGGAGAGTCGTGAGCAGAGGGAAGCGGCTCTCTCTGCTGAGAGATTCTTCTGCCACGCTTAACTTTGAGTGTGTTAAATAAGTTGGTAAATTAGACAGCCTCTCTCAGCAGGACATATGAAACACAGTTTTTACTCAGATGTTATCTTGTGTCAAAGATGCAGTGAACACACTGTGGGAGGCAGAACAGGCAATTACCTTAATTCTAAGGAAGAGCACCAACTCTGAAGACCTGTGAAAATCACTCGTACAGTCGTCGACCTATTTCTGTCAAGCTGGAAGAGAAGGAATAATAAAGAGAGCACATGTATATAATCTCTGTATAACCAGATGTGTCTATTATATCAGTGGCTTTCTGAGTTTGTCTGTGTATTTGTAATGTATCTTCTACTAAATTAACTGATGGTATCAACACCCTCAATCTATCAAAGTGAGATTGAGACTGATTTTGCAATGACTGTCTTGGAAATATGTGATAGAGTCTACTGGTTTACACTTTGATCTCTAGCTTTCAGATTTGCTGAAGATTGAATGCTTTGAAGATGAGCTGCATCACTTTTAATACCTTTACTTTGTTGTTTCTTTACTTGAGTATTTCTAATTGAAGCCGTTGTAATACTCTCAACATTTCAGGGGAAAACATATATTTAAACTTCATCAGCTGTTACAATTTACATTTCAGATCAGTATTTAACATTTAAAAAAAAAACATGACTATAACATATACTTATTTATAATAAAAAATATATATAATTTCTTAATGATAATAGATTGACCTGAGAACCTTACTATAGGTTTCTTGTTTACCTCCAAATCCTTCGTTTTTTCAGAAAATCGTTCTTTAACGCAGAATGCTGAGACAAGGAAAAAAGACCCCTAAGATTTATTTGGTGACATTTAAGAGGGGGGTTTATTCCTCTTGGAATCTCTGGAATAACATACTCAACATCGCAGTTAAATATGAAGTTTTAAATGTAGTTTTAGAGCCTTTTTTGCCCGGAGAGATGACTTTCTAACTTTGATTCCTGAAGTACATGTTGCTGATAATGCTTGCCACTTTGTACTTTTACTGATTACTACTAAGGCAGGATTAGGACTTTAAATTATATATTTCTTTATTAATGTTTGATACCATTAGTTAAGTAAAGGATGTGAATACTTCCCTTAACACCTTTGTGTAAAAAAAATAAAAATACACAACTGTCTTGAAAAAATAGAAAAACAAGCTTAAAAAACAATCAAAACAATATCAGAGTTTTCTTTGTTTTATATACACATTTATGTTTTTATATACACTGTACAGGTTTAAAAAAAATAAATGGTTGATATTTGACATTGTGCACCCCACGGATGTGTAACTACAAAGAGAAGAGGGCGTGAGAGAGGGGCTGTGATACCGAAGACAGACAGATATCAACAACCCCAGAATATACTGATGATTTTTTTTCTCTTTTTTTTCCATACAGGACACTTCACATTCATTTGTACAGTATATCAGATATAATGTTGCTGGTAAACCTCTCTTGGTCTCAAGCTTTCCCCCACAAGAGAATGCCCTAAATCAGAAATGCGAGCGTGTCCAAGAATAAGTACCAGAATATGGCAATTGGCTAGTGAAGAGTGTAGACGGACAGATCTAGCTCGATTCCTTAAAAGCTAAAAGACACCAAACCCTGACTTTTTTTTAAAAAGAAAATGGTACCTGCATTGATTTAAGTGACTTTCACTAAGCCTTTGGAATGTAACGCCTTGTTTAACACACACAGGGCCATCAGGACAGACTGTGTTATTTTGGGATGCTCCAATGCTCTGACCTGAGATGTAGCTAACAGTGATGCAAAGAGGTGATGATTATCTCCTCTCTCACTTTTCTTTTTTCTCCTCCCCCCCTCCCTGACACTTGGAGGGAGGGATCACATATGGTGAAGAGCGAGGCGTGGCAGGGTACATAAGGCACACACAGAACACTTTGTGCCAGAAAGCATGTGTGCACAATGGGGGTGTTTCGGGGCAACGTCAGCAATGATTTCAAGGTGCCACCCTTCTTTTTATTTTGGTCTTGATGAATCATAACGGACCAGATTAGAAGGACAGAAAGGACAAAGTATGGTTATCTAATTCTGTTTGCAATAAAATCCATTTCTTAATAGTATAACAAAAGTTTTTTTTATTTAAATCTAGCATTGCTGTAAAGCTCATTTGTGTGGTTTTTATCTTTGTCCTTGGCTTTCAGCTCGTGTATAACCGATTTGCCTACCAGACCAAAAGTCCACTCATGAGGAAAATAACACGCTATTAAGAGAGGTTTGTTCCAGCTTCAGCTTCAACGAGTGCAGTGAATCTTAAAGAAGTGACGACTTTAAAAAAACAAAACATTTCTTTGTACATCTGGATTGTTTCATACAGAATAAAAATGGTAAACAATGCGGTTCTGTATTAAACTGGCAAAATAGAACTCAGTGCAGATATATATACACACACACACACACACACATAGAGACTCACAGAAAATACAATCACACAAACTAAACTTTCAATATTGACACTCACCCACAATGCAAACACACATACTAACAAATGCAAACACACATCCAGAAGACAAAAACAAACAGTGGAATGTAAAAAGACTTCCCCCCCCCAGATATTATTACTCTAATTTGTTTCCACTCATCTGGTCAGCACAGACCTATACAGGACTCAGGGGAGGTCACATTCAGGCAGCGAGGCAAACAACCGGAAGACTGACTTCTAACTTCAAAGACCTCACAACAACAACAACAAAAAACAGGTCCAATAATGATACTTGGACTCAGTGTTTGGTAAAAATGAAAAGGTAGGATGTAACAGCTAATCCAGCTGTACGGCTGACAGTTATGTTGTTACCTGGGTGACACTGATGGCGCATTTACATTGATCTCACCTCATCTGATTTCTCAACATACATCCGTCTGTAACCCTAACAGAGCCATTAACCGCCTGCATTCATAACATGTGAGTTTAGCCGAAGCAAGAAATATTGTTTGGATTTTCAGATCAATTCCATTTGACACCTGACAAAGAAATATCACTGGCAGTGCTGTTTTGTTTCATCATTTCTTATTAATCTTCTGCAGCCTAGGGCCTATTTTATTGCCCCATCACTGACGTTTACCACATAATGATATAACATTCAGCTGTGTAAACCATTTTTTCTGAGATTAAAAAAAAAAAAGCTAGTAAAGGGACCTTTAATGCAGCCTTTTTAACATGTCGTTAAAATAAAATGCCCCTGGCAGGATCATGAAATAGAAATCTGTTTTAGTTTCCGGTGTGCTACTTCAACCTGTCCAACCTCTTAATAGTGACAAAAGTACATTTAATAATGAAGCTTGAATAACTGTTGTTGCTGAGGCCAGATTTCGTTGTCGAATGTTTTTCTCCAGTCACAATGAAAACCCTTTCACCGAGGTGTTTTTCAATTAGCTGATTAACACCGATTTTTTTTTTCTGGAAAGACAAGCCACTGTTACATTTTTCACTAAAGCCATTTCAAACACTGTTAGCACCACAATGAAATCCTATTGATCTGCTTTGCATTTGAATATGGCAGCAGCAATTCAGGGGCAAAACCCCAGTTAAATACAACAAACGCTATCAGCCTGCCTTTATACCACCAACGGTCAATAGACAATACTGTGTGTGTGTGCGTCTTTCATCTGAGTGAACCGACCCTGAAACCTAATAGTGACCTCCCCAGGTCTTCAACTAACTGCAACACCACACATTTTAACAATACCTTCATGTTAAATGATCAAGGGAAATGCTGTTTTCTACAATATCTCAAATGTATCTGTTCAAGTCCACAACACTGCCTCATTCACACAAACACATTCAAAATCCCACACCGCCACACTTCTAGAAGCTGGCTTTTTGCTTATTTTATGTGCCTGGAAGAACAGGGTGATTCTCTATTTTCTTTTGGAAAGAAAAAATCAATACAAAAAACAAAAACAAAAACATTAATTGTATTATTTTTTTCCCCCTGTCGACTGGGATTTCTTTTTTCCAAATAATAGGAAGGTTTTTTTTCACACGTGACCTGTGGAACCAGCTTTAAATGTTCATGTTCATATCTTATTTTCTTTTTTTTTTTTTAACTTCATTTTGGGTTACGGCACATCACCCACAGCACGCACAGACAACAAAGGGTTCCAGCCGGGGGAGAATTATTACAGTGGTGCCAAAGTGAGAGTAAGGAGTGGAAGTGGAGGCCAATTCCAGTCCAATTACATTTTACATACAGCATATTTCTCTTCCTAAGCTTGTGTTGAATTTCCTGATTTTTTCAGGGTGTAGAAGAATAATGACAGTAACGTAAGAAGAGTTGAAGACAGTGGTAAGAAGCAGAGGGGGAAATTCCTCACCAACACCAGATGAAAATGGTTGCACAGGCTTGAACACAGCCCATCTTGCTGCCCCAGAGGATCACTGGAATATCAGCTTGATCCATTTTTGGTTGATAGTTTGTATTTATGGGTGGCAAGATGTGCTGGTCATGTTAAATACCAGGCATGTCTGACAAGGTGGAGGGCAGGGTATCTTTAAAAAGAAAAAAAAAGGAAAAGAGCATACGGAGGAAATGAGTGATGACATCAAAGACATTTAAGGAATGAAAGGGGGGGGTCAGGTGGGAATCAGAGCCTGACAAGAGTGAAACGTAAGGATGGTGTCACAAGGACTGAGGGCAGAGGATATCAAAGAGGCCTGAGAACAAAGAGATGACAGACATTATCTCCAGCCAAAGACTGCAGTTAGGGAGAAGAAGGGGTATGTGCTGAGGGCAGAGTGACGCTGGATTCTGGGGAGGGAAAGCCTGTAGGCAGGAAGGTTGCTTGGTCCCTCAGGCCTTCAGAGCGTGCCACTGGGCCACGGCATTACGAGGGCGACCCATCATGTCTTTCCAGTGTTTTACCTCTGCAGGGCCACTCTTCCAGGAAAGATAAATCTGCAAGAAATAAAAGTATGAGTGTATCTCTTGTAATGTCCCACAGAGGTTGATTTTATTTGTGGAGAGCTTTTCCCCCCCAAAAAGCTGTGGGGTTTTAAGAAAGGAAAAAAAACCCTCACTGTGAGTGTTAAGTCTAGCCCTGCTTTCGGCACTAAGCCTGCCACTCTAATAGGAATTTAACTCAAATCCAGGGCAGAAAAAAAGCCTTAAGAGGAAGAGATTTCACTTGCTGAATTACTGTGAGAAGGCTAATGCTGACACTAATGAAGATCAGACACTAAGTAGAAAGGAAATCAAGATCTGTACACGTCACAGAAAACACTGCTCAAGTTTTCCATTGTCCTCCAATCAAACACAAGCTATTCAGATTGTGATATTATAGGCTGCATGTTCCAACTGTTGAGTGTAGGCAGATCATTTATACGGTTAGACAGGTAAGTATAAAACCTGCAATTACTGTAGTAGTGTATGAATGACAGAGAACACAATAGCTCATGGAGATTACTCTTACAGTGTCTAAAGGACCAAGGATTTGATTTCAGCTTTGGGGTCTTTAGGCATTTCATAATATATCTTCTTATCTTATCTCGGAGCTCTGTACTCCATTAAAGTACATATCTGTACTTACAGAGAAGGTGGGTTTGGTTTAAATAAATAAGTCAGTCAGTATTCACAAGGACTATGATCTACTATGGTTGAGAAAAATACTCAAATTGAATTTAGCAATGGGGAAAATGGGGGAAAGAAATGGAATAATGCAACAGCAGAAACTCATTTTGGAGTTTAAATTCTTGATTTTTTTCCTAGGATGTTTCCTGAGAAGAATTCTTTAATTTGACTACTGTTTTTGTTTTTCAGAATCAGAATCATCTTTATGTGCCAGGTATGCTCACGCAAACAAGGAATTTGACTTTGATAGACAGTGCTGTATGCACGAAGGCAAAGTCCTATTTCTGCAATGTTCAGCTGTCTCAAATACTGTGTGAACAGTGCAGACTCGGCCAGTTCAACTACTTATTTGAAACCATCAAGTGTATCACTAAAAACTATCTTTGATTCAGCTTCTATCAATGCACACTGCCTTGATGTGAGTACTTCACTGTAAAAACCATCTACCTCATGTAAATGAACCCATCTGTTACATTATTACATAATGTATCATTTTTATATATCACTATTGTTTGCACTACTCACCACTGCACTATTGTCTTGTTTATTATGTTACATTATTGTTGAATATTCAATGGTGTACATTTGTACATAGAGAGCTGATCAATGTGTGAGATTAAGAATCCAGTCGCATTTTATAAAGAATGAACGATGATTTGTTTCGAGGTTTAAAGAGAGCAGCTCTTTTAAAGAATATCAGAGAAAGAAAGTGACCTACTTTACCACTAACTGATCTCTTGAGCTTAACTGTTCCTAACAATTATCAAGCATGAGGAAATAATCAATCTGTAGGAAATAACAGATCCTAAAACTAAATAACCAACAACCTCACACATGTAGGCTAATGGTAACCCTACAACTTAAAAACTTAACTTGCAAACTTTGCAGATGGTAGCTTTGAATTGTGTTTAAGATCTTTGAGTAATTTGGAAGAGCCAATCTTCCCTTTTTGGGCATAAAATGTATTTATCTTCTAAAGAAGAGAATTAAGGTGGAGGCTAGTTGTGTATGTACCTGCTCTGGCCTACATGGCATGCATATTGGTCACTGTTATACATCTAAATGAAAGCAGCGAGTTCATGGTAAAAAAAAAAGTGTTTTTTAATTTACACATGTTTAACATTTATTCATCTATAATAAGGAAGAGTGGTCTGCATGTTCCAGCAGGGGTCAGTAGAGACTGACTCAGTGTTTGGCTGCTGGCTGTCCGTCTGAGTCAGTACAACACAGAGGAAGAGAAGAAGAAGAAGAAGAAGAAGAAGAAGACAGGAGGAAGGAAGGAAGAAGCGAAGAAGAGGGACGGTGATACCTTTCCAATGACATCATTGCGACTGAGCCTGTCCTTGTCCATGACGGTGATAATTATGGTGGTCTCCCTCAGCACGTGGGCAGGCACGTCAAAGGGGAAGGACTCGTTGAAGACAGGGTTGAGACAGCGCTTCATTACCACCGTCTTCTTCTTCTCCACACGCTTGTCCTTGTGCATCAACCACACTTTTACATAGGGATCTAATGAGAGTGAAATATGTCAATTTACGACATCCTTTTCAACTTGAATGCGGGTGTGCAATGCAATGGTGTGCTTTTGTGGATTTAAAAACATTTTCTAGTGAACAAAACCATCATGGTCTTGTCTTATTTTTGATTCAGCGCTGATGTAGAAGGCAAAAATATAAGGACATGCAAGATGAAGGGGCATTTATTATACCAGAAGTGCCTCCGATGTCCATGGCTTTGAGGTTGCGGGCTTTGATGATGCTCACAGTGATGGTGTTGGCTGTTGGATTGTAGCACAGAGACACCAGCAGATCCCCTCGACTCCCCTGCAGAAATTATACATAACAACGGAGGCTTGTTTACTTTTTTATTGCCTTTTCACATTGTTCTACCCTCTGTTGCCTTCTGTGTGTTTCTGTTTTTTTTCCCTTCTGGCTGTCTGTGTTTTCATCGTCTACCTGTCAGCCTCTCCATATTCCCCTCTATCTCTTCTCCCACCAGCACGCTGCCACAGCTCCCTCGGGAGCATCACGCCAGCCAGGAATGACATCACCCGTTACATTCTGTCCCGTCTTTGCTTTCCCCTCCTCCCCTCTTCTCTCCTCCACCTCTTTCCCTCCCTCCCCTTTTTCCATTTTACTCACGCTGCCATCGCTACATGGTTTCAGCTCCTTCCAGAAAGTCTGCATGTTGGCCAGGTCCAGTTTGTTGAGGGGGATGGAGACCTCTCCTATGGGGTCGTTCCTGCTGAAGCGGTCATAGTCAAGGACCTGCAGGTATAAAGTCCTCTGCACCACCTTCTCATAGGGGAACCCTTGGGAAAAATTGAAACAAACAAGTCCCAATGTGTCACACTGATGGACAAAGAGAACATGGATGTGAATATTGTAACGTTTACATTGAAGGCATTAGAAAACCTTCAAACAGGAAGGTCTCGTTCCAGTGAGGGTTCAGGTTCTTCCTCTTGACTTTGGTCTCCAGTTTGTGCTTCTTGTCTGGCAGTAGGTAGAGTTTGACAAACGGATCAGAGGTGCCAGAAAAGTCCTTAGCAGGCAAATCCTGGCCCTTGAGGATTTTGACGGTGAGGGTGGAGTCCTGAAAACTGTATCCAACGCTGAACTGAATACGACCCAACTTCTCACACACCGGACCCTCGTGATCGTCTTCCTCTGAACCTGGAGACATCTGAGAGAAACGGGAGGAGTAGACAACTTTATTTAATTACCTTAATTTAAGTTTAGAAGCATCAAGCATCATATATAATTTAGCAACATTGTATTGGAGGCAGACTATATTGGTTTCTTTCTAAAAATGTAGCACTGTTTTTAAATGTTTGGACCAATCCTGAGTAAAGATTGTCTTACAACGAACACCTCTCATAGATACATTATAAGACCCAATCACATTTCTTTATGATACGTTTGTTCTTTAAGTGACTAATAACATTTCCATCATGAAGTAGACTGGGAGAAAAACACACAGTTACCAGATGTTTTGATTGCTGGTGCTTGTGTTGCTGTTGAATTATATTGCACTATTATACAAAAGGTGTGTCTTAAATTTAGTCACCCTTATTTTATACAGTTAAATTAGGTGGAAACAATGTCATTACATTATACACAAAAAAATCTGCAGCATCACACGTCTTAATATGACCATGAAGTTGTTGATGGAACAAACTTGAGTCGAGATGTACTTACTCACTTGTTCAGGAGCTTTTAACATCACCACAAAGTCCTCATCTGCAGACTGTGTTAGCTCTCTATATAATAAACTACTGAGTGTCTGTTATGTAACTGAATGAGCAAATGAAAACAACTGTCATCTTTTGAAATTGCAAATTGTTCTGACAATGTTAGTCCAGCAATGTGTTGTTTAAGAGTACACACAATGTTGCACCATGAGAATTACACCACTTTTTATCAGACCACTCGTTCAACACACAGCAATATTAACAGCCTGTTCACACACAGATTAAACACATACAAAAGAGCGTGGTAAAACATTAATTGTAGACTTCGATTCAATTGAGGGACTCATTCTAAACTCCAGCGTTAAAAACAAAGCCTCAAACAAACAAACTAGCTTCATGCTATGCGATAAAGGCATTTGTGTCCATGGCTGTGTGGAGATGAGAGGCAGATTATCTGATGGTTGACATACCCTCTGACTGATGGTGGCATGGCCTTGAGGGAGGTAGAGAAAGCCAGTTTAAAAAAAGTGTTATCTGATTGGGGAAGAGCTGGAGGCATTACTCAAGGAGCAGTTCCAGGAATTTAATATCCAATTCAGTGTTCTTCCACATATTTCTGATGGTGCTGCTCAGTCTCATTCTCCATGCTGAATATGATCACTTTTCATTATGCACTCCTCCACCCAACAGCTGGCCTAAATTGCTTTTCCCCATTTTGTGCATTGGGCGCCCTTCTCTTTTTCCCAGAGTCCTCCGCTCTGATTCAGTTTTTAAACTTTCCTCTGTAATTTCTTTTTCTGATACCAAAACAACCCATGTGCTGGAGATGCCAATTCTCTTGTGGCACAAGTTGTTGCCAGGTTTGCACAGCACTAATAGAAACAACACCTAGTGATATCCGTTTACTTTAATTGATAACAAAACAATGGGAAAACGCAAATCCAACAATGAATGGTTCTACAGAGACAAATATGATCTATTTAAATAAAGCTGGTTTATTCCTCAGACCTGACCTCGGCTGTTATCTAAACACTATTAAAACTCATAATTGAGCTATATGTTGCACTGGCTGACATGTTTCCTCATTAGAATTTAAATTGGCATTATACTTCATTTTTAGTTGTTTCTACATACACCCTCCAGCTGCTGTAAACACCAACACAACTTATTAATCTACTGTTGAATTTAGTCCCCAACAAGTATACCATTTACTCTTATCTGTTATGTATTCCAAAAGCTATGTTGCGCCAATGTTTGAGTAATCATTATTTAGCCCTTTTTAAAAAAAATGAAGGATACACACCGTTTTTGTTTTTTTAATGATATTTCCTGTATGAATGGGTTACCTTTTTGGGTGTGAGTACAACAGGTTATGTGAATACAGACTGGAACAGATGGATTCGTGATTTTTATTTTTAATTTTTAATTTTTTATGATTTCATTGTAGAAACAGGACAGTGGATAAAACCAGAAACCAGGGACAGAGAGAGAGGGGAACGTCAGCAGGAAAGAAGCCACAGACAGGACCTGAAGCCGGGCCGCCTGCCTGGAGGACTACAGCCTCCTCCTCAGCACATGGGGCTCACACTAGCAACTAGGCTACAGACGCCCATTGGTGAAAATATTGACAATAAAACAAGTTACATCCTCTGCCTTATCTTTTAACAGAAATATAGCAAAGAACATCACAATTGTGTAAATGTGTGGTGACACATATGCATAACCTTTTACTGCTATATGTTGATCTATAAGCGTCACAAAAATGAAAGCAGTGTCAGAGTACATCCTGATAAAAGCCATGTGATGCTAACACGACTCCAACACATCCTACTCCAACGCCTATCACCTGAGCCACTAGAAGAGGTTGGATGTATATGTACTTTGACATTCAGAGCCATTACATAGCATCCCTTTTTTTGTCAGCCATTGCTTTTTCTACAGAAGCACAAGTGGCTCAAAAGTGCTGTATGGGTATTTTCAGCATGAAAGGAGGGCTGTGTAATTTATAGAAGCCTTTGGCAAAACTGCCTGGAATGAGTATTATCATTAGCACCCACCACCAGTATGAGTCCCTTAGACACACCATGTGAGCCACATAATTACACACTGCTCATACCCATGTCTGCCATATTCTCTCTGCACCCACAGCACAGCGGGTTCTTACTAATTATGAACGTCGCTGAATAAAGCACATGTCCCCACCATCTCACCTCAGGGTGATGATTACTGTATATGTTCCAGTATGCAGATCCATACTGTACAGTTATAACTAACTGTGATGATCAACAGGTGTACGAGCTGACTGGGGTGAAGACTACTTTCTGAGTGATGAAAGACTTGTGAGGAAGAAAACTTTTTGCATAACTTTTCATTGGACTATGGTCAAATAATGAAGTGTGTAGGCTTTCTTTTCTCACAATCTCCTCCAGAAACAACAGAGTATTATTGACAGTGGGCGGCATACAAATACATGAAAGCACCTCAAGCAAAATGACTGCGATTGTTAAGTCTGGTTTATAACAACTTTTGTCAGAAACTTTAAAAACATCTTGTAAACTTGATGGCCACAGCTACAATAAAGACCAATCTGAACATTTTTCTCCTACACAAAATGTTGGCTTTAACACCAACATGATTGTCTGAAGTTGCAAAATTGTTCTCACATATCAGCCATTACTCTAACAAAATGGCATGGCTAAAAATAAAAGGCCAAGGCTACAAAGGAGTTGTAAGAGAATAAAACACTTCACACTTAACTCTCACTAAAGCACAATAACAAAAGTTACTGTTAAGCATATTACTGAATTTAAGTGCAAAGCCATGTTAAATAGCCCACCCAGTGACATCATTATTAGAGCATGCGTGCACCATTAAGAGGTAATGTGAGCATGCGCAGAATAAACGGTCAGAGGGAGTTCCCAGACCAAAAGAGATGATAGCGGACGTGTTTTTCTTCTGTTGATATTAGCCACTAGATGGTATTAGCTAACCACTTTGGATGACTGTAAGGACGCGATAGACTGCTGCAGAAATGTCTAACGTAACAGTTACAATATAGGTGAGTTGTTTTAGCTACAGTCAACACTTGTCACTTGCTACTATCGCCAATAAAACACATCAGAAGAGCTTTTGGTGGAGGAGAGAGCATTAGCGAGTTAGCAAAGTAGTCATAGCAGTCATGTAACAGTTGCCAGCCAGTACATCTTCATCACGTTGACTCGTTGTTCCGTGACATGTTGCTGTGAATTTAACTATTTTTTGAATCAATAGGAAGCATGAATGGTATTGCTCGTTTGGTTCAAGGTCTGCATGTTACTTTTTTTTTCTATTAAGAAAGCTGATCTGGAACGCCGTTCAAGTCTCTCAGACATCTCATTAATTATGATTTAAAAGTCTTTCCTGACAGCAGTCCACCTCTAAATATAGATGAGTTGAGCAAAGTGGAAAACAAATGGACTAAGGACGAGTTTCTGGTGTCTCATTATTAAAATGTGTTTTTGCTGCTACAGATAAAATGTGATAATATTGTGTGTTACCATGAGCATGTCGCTGGTGACCGAGTTGGCCAAGTCAACAGAGGAGTGTCCGTTGTGGCGACGTCCGGTCTCGTCTGGGGTCTGACCTCTGGGGCTGCTGCCTGGTTTGTTACCTGGAGTCCTGTTGGAACCAAACACACACATACTCACATGAACATAACCAGCTACATGCTTTATGTACTATAGGTGTTGGGCTGTTTTTCACATTAGGGCTCCGGTCCTTCAATTCATCCAAATTATACAATGGTCCAACCCTTTTTTTTAAAACTACATTTCCCTAATGAACAATGAGCGGTATTAGAGAAATACTTTTCCAAAGTTTGGTTTCGAAGAACTCAAGTCCTTTTAATACTTCATGAATAAGCTGGGAAACCAATTTTGAGCAAGGACTTGAGATCCAAAATTAATAGCGAACCACTCCACTATTCTTGTTGCTATATGGGAGCAACCAAGTTCAAAAATGTTCCATTCAGGCACCACATAAGTCTGCAAGGCAATGTTTACCTAACAGAGGAGGCAGTCAGAAGCACCAAGGCTAATATTCTACAAAAAATGTAGCCTTTCTTTCTTGGTCATTGTTTCTTGCTCCTTCTTTCTTTCTCTCTTCAAAGAAAACAATTTCTTTTTTCTTGTCTTGGAAGAAGAATAGGAATAAGAAATTGTATACACCTGTATGCTGTCTATGAAGCTATTGCCAGTAGCGAGTTAGCTTAACTTAGCATGACAACTCAGAAAAGGGTTAAGTGCTAGAGTAGCTCTGTCTAAAGGTAACAGAGCTAAACTGACAACTTGTATTTAAATTAGGCATACTTTATGCTCTTGTGTTTGTTTGTAACCTGCTGTTTCCGCACTGATTCCAGTCTTTATACTGACGGGAGCTTTATATTTACTCTACAAACATCAGAGAGGTAGCAATCCTCTCATCTGATTCATGGAAGGAAAGTGAGCAAATAATCACTTAAATGCTTTTAGATGTTAAAGCGTCCGTTTACTTCTGGCCATGAAATGTTTGTCTCATTAGAAACAGGGCTTGTTAAAGCCTCACTGCTGTGGACAGAGCAATGTAGGGTTCTTGGTATATTTCTGAGCATAATTATAGCAAATAAGCCCCCAGGATAAACATGCACCTGTTGGTGAATCTTTTTTCATCAGCACTTGTCACTTTACACACTCTGTGTCACATTATATATTAATAATATACTTAGAAAAAACCAAAGTAACTGAAACAATCATTGAAAACAAGTTGTTAAAAAGGGAAAATATAACAAACAGATACCAGACCAATCAGACTTATGAGCACTTATTGTTGTGATAAAGATGAGTCAGAGAGACAGAAATGTCAGGTGAGCTGTAAAACAGAAAGGTAAGAGCAGATGTAAGTTTAGATGAAGGTATTAAGGGAAAGACAATCCGAGACGGAAAGATAAATTTGACTTCTCTGTGCTCAAAGGTTGAGAAAAGGTTGAGTGGAGGATTTGTCTTTGTTAAGACTCTGAGGATTAGAAAAATGAACAAAGTGAGGTTACTGACTCAAATTCATGTCAGACTGAGACAAATAAAACGGAGCTGAAAGAGAGATGGAGGAGAAGAGGGCGATAAAATCCTGGAAGAAAAACAAAGCAGATTGGGTTTGGGGAAAAAAAAAACAGTCAGATGCTCTAAAGCAGAGAGAGAGGACGCAAACTGACATGTCACATGAGCAAGCAAAATAGAAGGAAGCCGGAGAAGCAGAGGGGTGAGAGATAGACGGGGTTTGTACAGCAAAGAGACAAGCACGAGTGAACAAGAGAAACACAGAGAGGTGGAGGAAAGGATATGGTGTGGAAGGGAAAGAATCAATTCGTCACTCTGCGTTTGTTTCCTGTGATCTGCAGGTCAGAGCACCAACAATGCAGCTCGCACTTAATTCAAAACATGACAAATTCTTTCTCAGGCTCGCTAAAGACAGCTTATTATTGTGTTTTATGATTCTGCTGAAAAAAGACATCTGAAACTGGAGGAGTGGTTTTGCTTCTCTGACAGCTTGAACACATTTACCAAAAGAAAGGTAAAAATATCAACCTCTAACACATCAGGGAACAATGTGCGGCCTGAAAATAATTACATAACACACAGCAGCCACACAGGTAACACCTGGTTGTCTCATAAGGCCAATGACTCTACCCCCCCCCCCCCGAATGTCTGTGAACTGAATTATTTGTTTGATTCTGTCTTTTGGAGGAACACTTGCAATTTGGATTATTTATTGTATAAATGATCTTAGCCCAAAGACGTGGAAAAGGTCGAAAACATTTTTAGTCTCTTATGTTTTAAGTATTTTTGGACTTTGGGAAAATAATTGCCAAGCTAAGTATGGAGTTTAGGGGGGAAAAAAGATGTTTAACATTTTACACATTAAAAATCTAAAGACCAATAGGCAGCTTTGGGTTTTCCCCTTTTTTAACTGGCAGTATGTCAGATTTCCGTGTTAAAATTGAAAACTGTTTGCCACCCTTTCCTTGACAACAGAACAGGAGAAAAACTGACTCAGTAATTCTCAGGGTCAAAATATTCGACCTCTCTGGTACCCTGAAGGATTTCTTTTCATCCTTTTCAGCATGTTATTTCAATTTATTCAAAACCAAATAAAGAAATTAGGGGTTTTCTCTGGGTTTTATCAAAACAGCTGAGAGTATGTAAGTATACACCTCAAGGACATGCTTAACAGTACATTTTCAACAATTTGTAGGAGGAAATTTGTTTTTCCATCTTTGTTTAATTCCTCTGAACCTTTGTCAAGTGTGTTGACAAAGGTTCAGAGGGACTGAAACGTTGTGATTTTTCTGATAAATTGTTGATACTTAGCAAGAGTAGTGTGCAGGATTCTGCTAACACCAGAGGCAGCACATATAATACATCAATATAAAACTCACATTATCCTATACAAAGGTCATGTTTGATCATCTCTTTTAATCTTCCACGTAGATTTTATGGCACAGCAGCAGTTCAGTTTAACATTTTTTACTCACAGGATAAGAATATATTCTTTCAAGTGTAGCCTTCTATCACCATCTTTTCTATTAACTGATCAGTTGCTGATACATGGATGACTCTTCAGAGGCATTCCCTATACAGCACGTCATTTACGCCTGTCAGGGTCTTTACACATAGTCTATAAAGGCTTTCTTCTAGGAGGGGTTGGCTCAATGACAGCTCACTGAACTAAATCAACAGCCAGCACAAGATACAGAGACCACTTGAATGTTAAACAATCAACATAAACACAACCGGGAAATTCTCCCTTTATTTACAAATGAGATGTGAGCTTTATCGAGCTGCTGAAGGTATTTGGCTATTAATCTTTTATCGTTTTAACACTGTGTAAATGCTGATGTATCCAATGCATGCATGAATACACTGTACATGCTTTTTGCTGAACTGCATATTGGCTGCTCTATCTGCTCAACACTTACAACATTTGATCTGAGTATGAACATGATGTGAAGGGCAATTTATAAAAAGATCAGAAAATGTTAATCTTTTTTTTTGAATCCAAGATGATGCACAAGTGCAATTGATTTATTGCTATTTGAATGCTGGGCATGTACAAAGAGAGCTGTCATAATGCTCCGTGTCAGGCAGAAATATGCCAGCAGTTTGTGCCCAAAGAGATCAAAACAATTCTTCCTTTTTAACTGTTTGAGTGCTGCTTTTTCTGGATAACATTTTGGAAAAAGAGACACATCTAGTTTAGACTAATACTGTTTTCTTAAAGATACATATTAGACCTGTGCAGTTGGGGTTTAGGAGTATCATAGTCACTACAGATAAATATGTGGTGACGTGAAAGGCAAATGAAGACCTGCCGCTGTGTGCAGCATCCTCTTACTCTGATTGTTGACACAGTGATGGCCTGTGGGACATGGAGCAATTGGGTGGGGTGGGGGGGGCGAGTTTATTGAAAATATACATATTTAGTCCACACGTACCTGGACACATACACACAAACACACACACGCGCACACACACACACACACACAAACATTCAAACCATTTTAAAACTTGCATTTTTACCCAAAGCAGTACAGATGAGTACCGAAAATCAGCGGTAATCATCAGGTTGCCGAAAGAATACCAACCGAATTATTTTCACTACATACTGTATATGTTATTCGTTAACAAAGCTAGAAGTAAATTATGAATTACATCACATTCATGCGGCAGCAGTGACTGACTTTATAATTTGTCTAAACAGAAGGAAAAGTATGTAAAGCTGCTTGCGACTATTTCCAACAAAACACAACAGAAGTTACATAATTCATTCTTTAGAGGTTGTTGTAACCATGACTACTGAAATGTGTGCTCCCACTTAAGGGTGTACTCACTACCACAACACATTTTACTCAGGGTTACAGTAACCATGGTAACAGGAGCCTTCAAAAAGAGGGCAGTTAAAAAAAAAAAAATCCAAGAAAAGTTCCACAGAGAGGGGCATCTTCTGAAAATAGCATTAAAGCCCACAGGGTAAAGGGAGCACACACTTAGAAAGCCTTTGAAACACACTCCTGGAACACGCTCTATGACTTCTCTCATACCTACACTTCTCCTACCCCCTGTGACCCCTGTGAACACAGCACAGCTTACACACACACCACTGGGTATGTGCATGAGCTCACGCTGAAATGGCTGAATCATAATAGCCAAAAACACAAGAACCTCCAGCTATGATTCTTAAAACAACGAGAAGTGACAGAAAGAAGCAGCCATGGAGTTACCTTCTTCTGCCTAATATCATAAGACTAAAATTCACTCTGTATATCACTTTCTCCGTGCAAAAGAAATGCAAATTAACTAACAGGGAGTCCAAAAGGACTAATGAGCGCACATAAAGATGTGTGATCCTCCAGGAGGTCGAGGCTAATGTCCCTGGAGACGGACCACTGCAATCGAACACAATGAAACTCAAAACTCTGACCTCTGACATCATGACCTCAATATGAGACACAGTTGTACGCAATCTTCTGTGTAACTGTGCAAAGCAGCTCCTTTCATCCCCGGGGACTATACAAAGACAACCTTATCGCACTGATTCACATGTGCATTGTGTGCAACAGAGCCTGATTAGTATTGATTAAGAGAGACTGAATACGAGAAAAATGCATGCTTCATTCACCCGGCTTTGATAAAGGTGCTTCATGTAGGCAATTATAGGGGAAGCAACTGGGTGAGAAAACCACAAAGAAAGTTCTAGCAGAGGTCTCCGCTGGTAAGGAGCAAGAGAGAACGTTTCCACATAATATTTAAAGCAATGTTCAATCCACATTTGCTGAAACACATGAATTTAAATCAGCATGTTAGTGTATTCAAACAAGTCAAAACAAAATCACTGAATTCCATGACTATATACCGGCCTGCTGCATAGCCACAAAAAGCTGGGACATGGAAATGTGTCTGTTGTGCTGGACATCTAACACTATGTATCTGTAGAAGACAGAGTTTTTATTTCCTAAATATAACCAGTCTGAAGTGTGAAAAGTGATTGGAATAAAAATGCCGCCCAATGTTTGCCACGTGAACATTCAGCAGCTGTGTGTACAACCAGGAAAAACCAAAGTGAGACTCATGATTATTCGGTCGTCTGTTAATTAAAATATTAATTGCAGTGTTTATGAATAGCTATAGCTAATAGGCCATTAACTAAAAAACCCTTTTCACACATACAGAAATCTCCTGAAAAACTCTGGAGATTTGGCTACCTGGAGGGACTTTAGGGTATATGTGAACGCAAACAGCCGCATTTTTCACACAGACTTTACCCGGAGTTTATCCTGCTGGACCCCTAGTCTTTTATCCCCAGAAAGTCCGAGTGAGCTGATGTCTGAACGCAGCAGCATATACTCCGGAGGATTCACCTCGGGCTCACCTCGAGCCAATGGGACCCCAGTGACATTTATATACAGTCACTGGGGTCCCATTGACTTAATTAAACGGCTGCATTATGTTTTCTGTTTCCGCTCTTTTGTGGATGTTGTCATTCCATAGGACTACACATAGCATTGATAGAAAGGCAAATATTCTCATTATGACGTCGAGTAGCGGACTCTGTTGCTACGGCCACTACTTCCGCGTTGTTTTTTTACGTCACGTCTTACCTCGGGAAATCCCCCGCGGCCCCTCCCCTCTGACAGGGAAAGTCCCCCGCTGTGAGGAGCATATGTGAACGGCTAGGTCGGGAGAATCTCCGGAGCGTTTCCTCCTGTAAATATCTAGATATTATCCGGAGCGCATATGTGAAAACGGCTGAAGTTTGCCTCAACAGCACATAATTACTTCTTATTGATAGTAAGTTATCAAGTTGTACATTAATTATGGTTTTTCTTAATTCCACCTTATAAGGGCCATACTAAACAAAACAGAGTTACTCAGTGTTATCCTTAGTATAGATGACTGTGCCGGCTGAATAAAAACTGATCCGCCAGAGATTAGCTTACGCCTCTCACAGAAAGTTGAACTGAGCTCGTTTAAAGACGCTATTTTTGTCTGTGTATTCGTCACTGTCAGTTTCAGTTAGCATTCTCTTAAATGTAATGTCAAAATAATTGAGTTACCCAGCCTTAGGATATGAGATAAGTTGTGACGTGACAAAGATTGATCTGATTTATTCTTTAGCTGGCTTAATGTGAGAAAAAAATATGAAATATTATTGACTTATCATTTAGGGAAATTAAACAAGCAAGACACAGAGCCGATATTGGGTGAGTGTAAAACTGTGGAGTCTACATAAAACATTTGGAAAACATGCAGCTGTTATGAACATTTCACACATACAAGTATACAATAGGGTGGGTAAGAAATCAGACTGTACACTAATGCATACCCACATAGGAATCTTGCTAATTTTTTTAGTAATGGAGCAGATTTATCAGAGTATGATCAAGCTGTCTGTCATCCACACTGACAGAGGGGCACTGCTGGGATATCATCCTCTCCTCACTGGCAGTTAAAACGCCTTCAGAAAGGCTGGATTAGTTGAAAAAGAAGATAGTGGAATGAAAAAAGAGAGGGAGAGAAGATCTAGCATAAAGAGCAGCACAAATGCCGGTTCAGTAGATGCAATTAAATAAAGCATAGAGGAGTTCTTATTGAGAAGGCAGAGGTGCAGGAGAAATACAGCAGAGACGAGGAGACAAAGTCTTATTGAGAAACTAAATGAGGGCTACAGAGGGTAGGGAGGAAATTGATGAGGGTATGGAAAGAGAAATAGGAAATAGACTATGAGGGATGGGAGTGTGGATGAACGGGTGAGAACATGAAGGATGAGGGTTAGCAGCAGGAGGCCTGGCTAGGAAGTGTGCCTCCATAAACATACTGAAAGTGGGTGTTGCTGATCATACAGTTGCTCTGGGAGATCATGAAACACAATATAGGTCCCATGTCCCATGATGGATGAGGCCTCGACTCCAATGTCAGCCCACTCAGCGCTCCCCACCAACAGGGACAAATCACCCAGACACCGCCCCCCATCAACACGCAGGCTAATACAACTAATGGAGCCATCTACTGGGTTGGACTGGTTTGAAACCCTCTGGGTAGACTTCTGCTGCCTAGTTCACAAGATTTAGCCACTGGGAGTTTTTTTATCTGTTAGAAATGTTCCGTGCACTTATAACCTGCAGCGATGATCATTCCTTTTCAAATAGGAGGTAAAAATGTCCCTAGAAGGACCATCTTAGTTTATGATTTTTGTCTTATGGTTTTACCTGTTACTATGACAGCCCAGATGTTAAAGGTCTTTAACATAAAAAAATAACTTCATTGTCTCATTTAAAAACATTGCTTTTCCTCTTATGCCTTTGGCAGTGCGCTTGTCTGTGTGTGTGTGTGTGTGTGTGTGTGTGTGTGTGTGTGTGTGTGTGTGTGTGTGTGTGTTTAGGAATGTGTTTGTGTGTGTATGTATTGTGCATGTTTTTTCAAGGTCATTATGTGAATGTGTCTTGTATTTTGTCACATTAAGTTTTCTTTAAATCACATCGGTTTTTGAATTTAATGAAATTGAATTATTCTACAAAATTCAATCATAAAAAAAAAATTCTTCAGCTCACCCTATAAAGCCATACGCTTATTTTTGTATATACATGAACATTTTGAAACTGCTGGAGCACTAAAGATCAGGATTCACTGAAACCTCTTATATAGTTCCCTCTCTATTTCTATGTACCCCTGCATTCTCTTTTTCACCTTCCTTTCTCTTTCTTTTTTCATATACAACGTTCATTTTTGATAATTTTCCCTTTTACAACATATTTTTTCTTGTACCAGTCGTAATTGAGTTGTATGTGCAGTCTGTTAAATTACTTGTTTGTCGATAAAGGAAACAGTCTGTACAGGAAACTGTATTTTTTTTTGTTCGACCTCCAACTGTCACCTTTGCTCTGATGTCCCCCTCACTTTCCCTCTATGGGCTCTCTTAAATCAGCTCCCAGCTTTTAGCCAACAGCAGCAACCAGGGAAATGTTGAATGAGCTGCAGACTTAGATCTGACAGGTTTTTAAAAAGATGCCTCGTTTGTGCTGACCTACATCGCTTTTTCTTTCCAATCATCTCTCCTCCCTGGCCACTGCCAGCTCCACAGGCTGCTGTGGAGACCTGGGGCGGCCCAAAGAGTCATTAGGAAGCTTGACTCACTGTGATTGCTGGCTCAGATGCACAATTGAAAAAGTCAGATATGCCAGCTGATAGAGGGTGGCAACAACTTCCTGCTTGATTAATACTGTACAGTATGGCATGGTGCAAGTCAGCAAGTGCAGAACAATGTCCCACTGTCAGGATTACAGCACTTAAACCGTCTGAGTCCATCTATACGGCCCAAGAACTCGCCAAAAGTCTGCACACAAAAGTGCAAAGGTGCTGTTGATCTTTTAAGAGGTTAGTAAAAAAGTCTGCTAAAAATATCTTTGTTAAACTCTTATTGAAAACATCAAACAGAGATTTTTAGAGATGATATATGGAGATGCCTTTGTAGAATGGAGAGAGGTTAGAATGTAGAAATGTTTCAAGGCCAATGCAGAGCTGGTTAAACACTGAAGCTTCCGTGTCCGCGACATGGCTACCCGCATGCCCCCCGCCCCAATGTTTTGAATTTGACCTGCAGTACCCATTTTAAATGCTTTGTGTCAGAGTTACATATTGTTCCTTTAATTTATGCTAAAGAGTCAGGGAAGAAAAATAGTTTCTAAATTATTCAGTGGACCATAAAACCAAAACAATGACCTTAAAGCTCAGAAGAATACACCACCATCACACAGCGCAAAATGCCAAATAATGGTTGTTTTAGAAGAAAATAAAAAGTTTACTTTTTGTATCCAAAAGAGTGACAGTCCCTGATTCACACATTTTCATTCAATTATTTAGGCTTTGAAAATCTTTTTCCTCTCTTAATTCTAGAGACATTTTCCCAAAGATGATGTCTGTAAGGTCTGTCTGATAAACTTCTCAAGCGTGTGCATTCTGTAGTCTCATGGTGCATGTTTCTCATTTAAAGGTTATGAATGAGCAACCACACTGAGAGCACTTCTTATATCAACTCACTTTCAGCAGCGTTAAAAACATAACAAGTCCCTCAGTTCAGCAGATAAAAAGTACGTAAGAGCAAGAAATGTCAAAGAGAATTATATTTTTTTTTTATCAAGACCAAAAAGTAAATCTCCTTTTTAACATCCCATCATTGACATTGACTGTACTGGGTACAATTTATTCTTGAGTTGCAGTGAAAGAAGGCAGACTTTGATATCATCAATACTAGAAACTGCTCTTATGGGTTTCTTCATAATTATTTCCCTGTTGCGTCTCTGTGTGTGCTGAGCTCATTAAGGTTCAGATCCTCCATGCAAAAGAAGCTTTCTGAGGAGATAATAACACAAACAGCTACAGCTCTTCCATAATAGTTATCTGCAGGTGGGTGATTATGTCCAGTCCACCACAGGGAATTGGTCAGCCTGCTACAGTGACCCAAACTGAGTAAGAGATTAGAGTCCCTTTGGCTTAACACAGAGCGAGAAATCACCAGCTTTGTCTCCAGATAACACATCAGCGAGAAACAAAATGTGTCCTATGACAATAATATAATTAACTGTAATCACAGCAACACTGCTGTCTTATGGGATGTTATCTCTCAGATGTAATAAGTACAAGACAGCTTTTGTAGGCAACAGCTACTCAGCCGCTGCTTCTCTCAAAATCACAGATGAACAGTGAACTCCTCACACAACTCAACACACGGGTGATAACAAACTCGGTAAGTTTGTTCAGGGATGATTTTCCTGTCACATCCTCCTCACCTCAGATCAGCTGTCTGCACAAATTTGGTTTTAGGTTTTAACTGAGTGACAGGCGGTAAAAATAGATCACATCTCTGTGTTATGTTGGGAGCTTAGATGAGCAGTTCTTAACGTCTGAGTGCACCGCACTACAGTATCTGTCTGTATCTCACCATTGCTTCACAAGGCTGCAGAACGAGTAGACAAGTCACACATGATCTTATTTATGTAAACAGATTTTCTTTTGAACAGGAGAAACAATTGAACTGTTTTATGAGATCATTATGATCGCTGATAACAATGTCACTACTAGCAATGCAATGATGTAGAGCTTTTAACTTGATGGTTTTATATAAACATATCAATATATTGACTCAAAATAATGTGAAATTGATTCCTAATAGTGATAATCTGTTACAAAAAATGTAGGAAGGGACTGCTCTATCTCAAACAGGTGTAACAGCATGCTTAACACATACTGTACATCTAGAGTCAGACTGATGATGTAGTGAACCTTATCTCTGATATGAAATAACTTGGAAATGTCAGCTCAGTACCAAATGGTAGACAGACAAAGTAGCATTTGTGGAGTTAAACAACGAGATACAAGAGGTTAGGTATACACATCAATAAATACAACTGTAATTCGCAAACAGGATAGTGCTGTTGCTCTTCTGAGCATTGTGCTTTTTGAAAATAGGAAACTGTTTTCTCAGAGGTTCACGATAATAAATGTCAGTGTTTACAGGTTTTTCTGTCCTCCTCTGTGAAAAAAAATCAGAGAATGCAGCATTCATTTTTATAGACTAAATAGTTAAAAGCTGTTTTAGAAGGACAGAGCGCCACTTGATCCGCTGTTCATATCTAGAAGGATCATTTGATCAAATGACCTTATACAGAGCAGCACAGCTTTAATTGTATCCCTATATTCTCCAATTATTGGATTTGATGTTTGTATATATATTTGCACTCCCTGCTGTCTTTGATTTAATTAATAAACCAACAGAAACTCAAACCTCTATGGGACTGCTTGTTTTTTATTTTGTAACACATTTCTCTAGGAGGCAGAGGTTTTCCCACTTTTCTGTCATTCTTTCACTCTCTGTCAGTTTCTTGTCACATCTCGGATCATCCTGTTTCATTGTTCTCAGTCCGCGGGCTCCATGAAAACGACCTGGAGCGAACCAGCTGATGGGCGCTTGGAGCTTAAGGGGTAACAACAGAGACAGAGAGATGAGAGAGACAGACAGAGATGATGATGGAGAGCTGTTATTAGTGGTGGAAGGACACTAGACAAGTTAGCCTGCACGACCCCTCTGGGTAGAGGCTCACTGGCCGGCTGTGATTAGAGGTGGATGCTTGACAGACCTCCAGAGGAAGAGAGGATAATGGGAGGACACGAAGGAAGCTGGTCCTCATCCCTTGACTGACCTATACATATTTGAAATTTAATTTTGCAATCATAAAAAGGCATAGCTGTAATCGAATCTAAAACAATACAAGTATATGTTTGCAAAGATAGGCTTGTTTCTTTCAATTCAGACTGTTTTTTTCTTCTTCAGCCTAGACTCTCAGATGACCTAGTTAGAGCAGCATACTTGAACGCACTGCAGAGAGGTTGTGAGAAAACTTTTTTTTAAGAAATTCAATCCCAAAAGAAAAAAGAAACAGAAATCTCCCTCAAAACAGTGGGTTAAGCACTTTATCCCTCACACATTCTGATGTGATAAGAGGGCGGCCTGTGTAGTCCTTTTGTTCACCAGCTGAGAGGATGTGTTTGTCTCTGACAGCCACTCTGAGATCAGTGCTAGATGAGAGGTTAGCATATTTTTAGACGGGTGTTTCATGTGAGGAACCTCACTTCTAAATAATGAGGGTGCCCTTCTCCCGGGGCCTACAAGTAGCAGATCAAACAATGGAGCGCTGCATGACATGCAGACTTACAAAGGTCTGGACGGAGAACACAGAGGACATTATAAAAGAGAACAAGAGGACCAAAAATGGGCACTATAGATGTGGGAAAATGTGGTGATTTACAAAATGTAGAAATGATAAAACACAGAGTTGAATGTGAAAGCAAAGGGTAAACAAGCTAACATAAAGAAAAGAAGCATTTCAGTGCTGGAAAACATAAAACGATGCCATGGCTACGGATAGCAAACCCAAACTGCTTCAACAATGTCAACCAGCTTCAACTGAGGTTTTGAGCTCATGGCCTTTGTATTGTTATCATGGCCTATGGAGAAGTATATATCATTAAATCAAGGTTCCACACAGTTTCTTTCCTCCAGGACTATAATTCCAATTTGGTTAAGAGAAGGCTTTGAATCATCCACCTGTTGATTAATATTAATGTGAATCAAATATCTAATTTTTATTTTTATTTCACTGTTTATTTTGAAAAGGATGAGAAAAGGGACATTTTTCTTCACTATTGACTAAAAACATTTAGGACGGACAAAAGTAGTTGAGATTCACTGCCAAATCCTACTGACCTCTTTCAGATTCTATTTCCACACATGGAAAGTTTTTGTAATTAAAAGTCATGGTGAAGTGATTTTTATAATAATGCTAAGAGCAGAACAAACAGCATAATGTTCTGCTGTCTCAGTGGAGTCCTTAAAAAACAAAACTTATATGTGTAGACAGGCCTAAGGTTCATCATGTCCACACAGTCTACCTTCTGTGATGTATCTGTGTTTTACTGTTTTGTTCCTGGTCATAGCAGGATTTTATAATGTCGCTCTGTGAGCCACCCCGTTGTATTAATTTTTAATTCTGTGTATTCCACTGTGTTGTTGTAAAGCACTTTGTGACCTTTATCTGTGAAAAGTGTGATATAAAAAAAGTTTGCTTACTTACTTACGCTAAAGGCAGTTCAGATTTTAGTTTTTTTTTTTAAGATTTATTTTTGGGCTTTTTGTGCCTTCAATGGAGAGATAAGACAGTGGATAGTCGGAAATCAGGGAGAGTGAGTGGGGAATGACATGCGGGAAAGGAGCCACAGGCTGGATTCGAAGCTGGGCCGCCCGCTTGGAGGACTATAGCCTCCATACATGGGGCACGCACACTAACCACTGTGCCACCAGTGCCCCCAGATTTGAGTTTTTAAGGGTTGCTTTAAATAATTACTTCCCATTCAGAGTAGGATTAGAAGTACCACTCCACCTTGACAAACAGTCAATTACTTTTTTTTTTCGGTGCCTAAAACTTGTCGCTGTTCTCACATCACTCTCTCTTATTACCTTTTTTCTGGTGTGGTTTCATTTTCTTTGCCTGCTGGATCTTCCTGTAGGTCTGGCAGGTTGGCGAAGTCGTCCTGTTCAGCCAGCCCAATCGCTAGAGACAGAACCACCATTTTCCCCTCACTGGACACATAGACACAAAAGATAACAGCAGATCACACAAGCTTGTAGAAAAGTATAGCCACATGGACACAAAAGCACACGTGTCAGTAAAACAGAGAAGACAACAAACACACATATGCCATGTACAAAAAAATAGAGGGTGGGAGGAGGAGTGAAATGTAAGTATGTGCTTAAAGTTTACTAAAAGAAAGCCGTGTCTCAATTTAAGGTGACTTAACATAACTATGTAAAAGCTTAAAGATGCTTAAGTCATTGTAAGTGGATGCTTTAAACAGGCTATGTTTTCAAAAAAAAGCTAACTAATTACATATTTGGAGAATATTTTACTGCAACTTTCAGTACCAGAATTTCAGTGCCTTGCACATTTTTAACACATTTATATTACTGATATTTCCTAATTATGAAAACAGAAAACATTTATTTTCTCTAAAGTGCAGATACATTCCCCTGTGTACGTATACGAACATGTGGATTCGTTGTATAAACAGGTGATGTCTATAAGAAAAAGCTTGGCAGTGCATCTCAATCAGACATTTGTACTATGGAGTGGGTGGATGATACACTTCAGATGTTATTAATAGAACACTTAAGTAACACTGTACTCCAAGCATTTCCATTTTGTATGAGAGAAATGTAAAACATGTTATGGATAACTTGCTGTTACCACTATTGAACATAATCCTTGTATCAACAATGTAAAACAATGGCTTTTTATGTGCATATTTACACAACAAACCATGCACCTACAAACCAAAAATACCGTATAAGGAATTCAATTACTTTACAATTATTATGACTATATATCATGAAAACCTTTAAACTTTCATCCCTCCATCCATTTTCTATAAAGCTTTGCCTGTTCTGGGTCGCAGGGGCTGCAGCCTATCTCAGCTGTCATTGGGCAAGAGGCGGGGTACACCCTGGAATGGATGCCAGTCAATCACAGGGCTAACATAAAGAGACTGACAACCAGTCACACTCACATTCACACCTAGGGGCAATTGGGTTTGAGTCACCAAAAAACCTAATAAGCATGTCTTTGGACTGTCGGAGGAAGCCAGAAAATGCAAACTCCATACAGGCCACCTGTCCAACAGGGGTTAGAACCAGCAACCATCTGGCTGTGAAGCAACAGAGCTGACCACTGCATCAACATGCAGCCCATCCTTTAAACTTTCTCTCCCCCTCATTCAACACATACACTGTATGAAGGTTAATGCAAATAGCAAGTATGACATAAAAAATAAAGTCGTTCAAAGTTCTCATGATTTCAATTAACGGTAGGTATTTATTTATGCCATGGTTTGTAGCAAATGAGACGATATTAAATTTCAAAAGAAAAAGCATGTGTCCACTGTAAGGACATCTAAAGACTATTTTACCATGATGAACTCTGTGAGACTGAAAGTGTGCCATTAAAAGCCTCTGATTACTTAATGTAGTGTGTGCTGCTGCATTAACATTACTAGAAATATTCTTCATATATTAGTATTTTGATAGCATAATGCATCTTTTTAAAAAGCAGGGGAAGAAAGTAATGTTATTCATCATGGGCCAATATTTAATGTAACCTTTGAGAAGGATTCATAACACACTCTTTTCTTGCAATTCATCATTACAAAACATGAGATTATATAATGCATGAGTGAATCAAGTGTTCTTCAAAGCACAGAGGGGGATTCAAATTATTTTCCCTTTCTCTTAAAGTCCACTGTTAATATTGTCTAAATAGAAATGTGTTTGAAATGCGCTTCATTAGCAGAAGGGGCTTAGAATAACTGATGACGCCATGCCTTTATCCTTTTCTTTGATCTGTTTCCTAGAAACATTCATGTGTAAAAATAGAGAAGCAGATTCCTGAAAGAAGACTTTCAGAGAGGGATGTTTCAGAGAGGGAAAAAAAGAGACAATTCAAAATAACACAACAGAAATAAAAGGAAAAGCAAAAATAAATCCATGAAAATTGAGGTGGCCTCAAAAAACCTACAACAAAAGTCTCATTTAAACATGCCCAAAGTAATTTGAATGACTTCTTATTGAAGTGATGCTGCACTGTGAATTGAAGAAGCTATGCACACAGTGGCTTTAAAAAAATAGCCTGCACCAAACCTTGTAGCTCACAGTTACAAAATAACCTGTATACTGTATGTAGGAACAGGCTTTATGCTACCCTGGCTTCTTAAACTTTCCCATCATGCTCTATTCTTCTCCGTACATCCTTTTACAGAGCATGCTGATTCAAGGACAACCGTTTCTTTACCACAGTTATTTGATTCACAGGCATTTTCAACATGATTATTCTTTTCCTCTGCTTTAACATGACACTGTACCAACTCCAAAGGCATTATTTAAGATGTATTGTGTGAGTAATATCTTTAATACAGTGGAATTATTTGATGGTTACATGGGATTATACAAGTCAGATCCAAATGTAATCATAGAGAGCAATTATATGTACTCAAAGTTTTTTTCAAAATGTAAAGGTTTAAATTCTGCAATTTTAAGCATGACAAGATGGCAGAACTGAATACAAATGTTTCTTGTGGACTTTGTTAAGTATAACAAACATAAAATAAAAATAAAGAAGCACATCATGTGTTTTTTGTATCAAGTTTCATCTTTTTCTCCTCTGGTTTTTCTTTGATTTTTTTCCTCTCATCTCTCCATAACTCACACTTGGGATTTACTTTTGCAGCCTTTCAGTTCTTTCTGTAGTGCTCTCCCTGTGTAAGAAGAGGCTGTTTCTTGTAACAATATTGACAACAAGAGGAACACATTAGCACTTGAGAGATAGCACACCACTGGGGATGTGTAAACAGTAACAACATGACACCCATCGATGAGGTGAATGGATTTGTATGGATGACCAAAAAAGACACACGTACTTTAACCGGAGGGCTCTGAAATCATTACCACCTACACCGACTCTATTGATCGGAAATAGAAGCAGTGCGGGTCAGTGTTCACACAGTGTGACATGCATGGACACACCGCTGCATTTTTTTGTTCATACCCAACCAGTCCCAAAAGCATGATACTCCCACTCCTGATCGCATGTTTCCCCCTCCAGGGTCAACATCTGATATGTTTGGTCCAATGAGATTTATGAGGACGGGAAAAGTAGGGCGATACCACCTCCTTATATACATGTGCCTTATTTGAATGATGATTCACAAAGGCAGGGAGGTCACTGGCCTGGAGACACTGTTAATGGGAAGACACGCAAAAGGTCCAGGAGTGCAGCGCTGTGTGTGGGGATGCATGTGAGCGTTCATGGTTAGGAGGAGATAGGGGGCACGTGAGGCTGCTTTGTGGAGCACATCATCTGCAATCTATCATTCAAGTCAAGCAGAGGGGCAGAGCTCTAGGTGCTCTTATCTATCAGTAGGCTTGCATATATGCAGCCGTCCTCCTCAGTAGAGAATTCATTTGATTATTGTAAAAAATGGGATGATCTTTGCTAACCAACAGGCGAGAGAATATTACTTTGAGCCCTGTTTTGGTTTGGGGTTAAGTTATTTTCATCAGGTTTTACTGTTTTGCTTTTTTCTAACTGCTGTTAGCCTGTGCAAAAAATATATGTTATGAAGTGAAATGGATCAAGTCTTTATATTAAGTGAATATATTTACTGTGGTTTAATTGTTTATTAATAAAGTGGATATAACTATGGCTCAAGTATTTCAGGATGAAATTAGCAATCAGCTTTATTGGCTAAGTATGTTTACATTTTAAAATAATTAGAAGTCAGTTTTCAATGCTCTATACTTATATATATGTAGATTCTACATCATACATCACAATGATATTCAAAAATATTATGCAATCAAAAAGCTTTTTTTTACTTTGTTTGAATGATTATTTTTTTAAACATTCCACAATTGAAACTGGTTTATATTTCTCCAACAGTCAGGTGAAGGGTTGCTCGATTATGGCAAAAATCCTAATCACAATTAACTTGACTGATATTTTGATCACAATTATTAAACACGATTGCTCTTTAACATTCTGAATATTTTGAAAAAAAAGAAATAGATAAACAGAGAAGAGAAAAAATATAAACAAATAATAAAATATAATAATACATAATTTAACTATGTTTTTGAGGTAGTGGTGATGTAATCTTCTGAGTAATATTTAACAACAAACTCTGAAAAATTAACCACACATCATAAAACCTTTTCAACAAAACTAGCACAACAACAGCATGCGGCACAGTAATCGTTTCATCTGGATTAACTGGATTAAATCGTAATTGAAACTCCATGAATTGCCAAGCTCTACAGTGGTGGTAATAATTAATCAGTGATGAATTTGTGTAAACAAACGTGAAACTGCATCTGAAGGAAATAACTACTACTGCTACTGCTACTATTACAGTTTTGCATGGAGGACTTCTGGTGTACTGACACAAAATCAAGGATCGAAATGCTTCTTCCAGCTACGACACAAACTACAGAACAGCCTTAAATCATGTTGAATAGAATGAAAGTTATGTTGAACTAACTTTCTAAAACTGTTTCAACAAAATCTAAAGTTTGGATTTAATGCAGCACTGTTGTGTTTGATGAAATATAATGTTGTAGCTCAAAAACTGGCAAAGCAGTGAGCTGTATAAGACATAAGAAAGGGATGTCATTCACCCTGTATCAGTAATAGTATAAGAGCAGCATTCATATGAAACAGTAGCTGTGTTTCATTCCAGTGGATGTATCTTTGAAGGACCCGTAGCCTAAGAAGGACCTTGGTAGACTTCTGTAGACCACTCAGGCTGAACTGAAATACGACGGTCTAGACTACAACAGGATCTCCATTGGTAATACCAGATGTCCCCACCCTAGCCTTTCGTGCCCCTGTGCCCGTCGCCTAGCAACCTCAACAGCTGCAACAGATGTACACCCCCTAATTATTAAGACCAAACAATTAATCCACAAATGTAGACTTGTGAAGACCAGACCACTGTTTAGAATCTTCATGCGTAAGCAAAAAACCTTCCTGACGTGTTCAAACTAAATTAGCCTTTATGATTTATAAAGCTATAACAACTTGATTTCTGAATAGACTTCTGGTTTATTTTTGCTTTCTATTAAATACATTTTTCTGCTTCCATTTTATTCTGTTTTGTTTCTTTTATTAACGCATGTCCAGCCTGTAATTGTGTGCTGTATGCCAAATGTTACTGGAATTCCAGACTTTGATTATTAAGGTTTACAAAAATGCCGTGCAATTAAAACTCAGGATATATTGGACCAAGGAGGATACAACAGGTAGATACTTTGTTGGCCGGAGGAAAGGAGGGCGCATATGAAGTAGCCTTTGAAATGGCGAGCCGTTTTGACGTAATGTACATTCAAATGCACACTCCAAAGGATGCAGCTCTTAAATTGGAAATTACCATCGCCTTCTTTCAGGGTTTTATGATTCAACATTTGACAGAGTAGAAAACGTGATGACACTTACAAGAAGGACTTGACGTCCAGCCCTCTGTGACGGATCTGCTCTACCATGTGATCCCAGCTGCCAGGATTTGACCTCGACCGGCCTGCCCCTGTTCCTCTGTACCGGGAGGCTCCAGCTGGACTCCCCCGAACCCCGCGTGGGCCCCCACGGTGGCCCCCGCCACCAGGGCCCGTGTGCAGCTGGCCCAGGCTCTGTGATGTGACTGGGGGGTCATTAGGACCTGGAGGGGGCTGGTGGGTGAGAGGTTGTTGGAGACTCTGCTGCCGGACCAGGGGCCGAGGGCGAGCCACTGCAGAGGATGGGATATGCTCCAGAGTGGAGGCAGAGGAGAGGGAGGCGTCCCCAAAACTGAGCAGAGACACGGGAGCACCGAGGAGAGGGATGGATACAACAGGAGAGACATGTGAGTTAGAGAAAGCTTCAGGGACACAGGGACAGGGCAGGGTTTAGAAAAAGATGAGAGTATACATGATCATGCTGATGTGAAGAGGAACGTGTGAAGGATAAATATGTAGAGTATATTAAAATATACAGCAGAGATTGAAATGTTGGGGAGCACATTGTTTGCACTGAATGTCAAGGGAGGGAAAAAGAGAACAAAAAACAAAGATGTTTAGTGAAAGAGGGAGAGAAAGAAGAAGAGAAATGTCAAAAAGCTTAAGATTATTGTTCAACAATTATATGAAAATAATTCTGCAGAATTTTGAGCTTATGTTGTCAAGACAGTTTGGGACTTTTTGGCTGCATGCAATGAGGAAATGGTTAAATAATCTACTTGAGTCAACACATACCTTAACCTCAGTAAAATTAAAATCAGGCAAAAACTGAGGTGTAATTGTAACTTCTAGAGTTTATCTCCATCTGCAGAGCTAAATTGTTTCTCTGCATTCCCTCTCCCATCCCCTAATTAACCCTGACCTACTTCTACCTTCTCGCCCTGTTGCCTTTTGCTCTCTCCCCTCGCTCCCTCTGGGCCTGTCTACTCCTGCTATGCTTTCCTTCCCACTCTTCCCTTCACCATGGTGCCTCTGCGCTCAGATTCTCTCTATCTTCTCTGTCCATTCATCTTTTCCTCACCCTCAGACCTCTCATCAATCTTTGTGGACGCTGTCTCCAATCACTGTTCTTTAAGCCCGCTCTCTAATTACCGGCCTGCTACTCTTACAATCATGTAATAGCGCTTCACCTCCTTATCCTCCGCTCAATCACTGGCCTGCCTGATAACTGTAAGCTCGTGCTAAACAGCTCTGTCTGAAGCTAACGCTGCGAGAGAGGATTTACTGCCTAGACTTGAGTTGTGTTAGCGCAGCTCTTCAGTATTAACTGGGCTCTAACTCTGCTGGAGAGCCAGGAGACGTGCACCCTGAGGAGCAGAGCAACGCTGGATCAAATAAACACAAGACAGAGCTCATATACATGCACCCAAGCATGCACTTTTTTTCTCATGCTCACACACACACACACACACACACACACACACACACACACACACACACACACACACACACACACACACACACACACACACAAAGACAATTAGGGCTTTCCTTAGGCTGGGCTTTGAAGAGAATGTTTGTTTACTTGTGATTATTATTTAAACTGGAAACTGTGAGATAAGGTTTATAAGTAGTTACTTCTGTTGAGCAGAAGTTATAAAGAGTTTGGGAATGGGAGGAGATAATTTAGACATTTGGGGTTGCAGAAGTAAAACTCTTGTTTCATTTCTGCATAAACAATGGCAACTGTGAGCTGGAACATTTCTGAGGCATTGAATTATCAATTTAACAGAATACCAAATACCATCTAAAAGTAAGAAAAGAATAAACAGGGTTCCTATGTACATATTGTATTATTAGCACAGTAGCGTCTCATGAGGTACATTTGGATAAAAAGTTATACTCAGTCAAGGAGCAAAGAGGTTTTATATCTGATGTTAATAGCTAAACAAATCTACAACAACACCTAAAATACAGAGCAAAGTATTCTTTATTGGGCAATTTGGGCTCAGTTTTTTGCTCAAATAAACATAAAAAAGCGTTGCTGACTGTGGCCTGTATGGATAATTTTCAAAAACAACTGCAGCTGGGGCTTATGGGTATTGAAGTGGAGCATGTGTGATGGATGGATCATCATCAAGAGGAACGGCAGGATGGAGATGGATAACTATCTCAGCAGCACTTAACTGTCTGCCACATTTTGTCTGCTTCACAACAACACTTCCTCGTTACTTATCACTTGTTACTTAGTTAACCAATCAGATGCTAGGATGTATAAACTCAAGCCAAATGTTATTAAAAACCACAGAGGTATGTTTTGGTCACAGTAACTAGATGCTACTGAAAGTATTTACTGAAAATAAAAAAATATTATCTTTATAAACTCAAATATGTAAAAAGATCACAGTATAAATGTTGAAAACATATTTTAACAAAAACCTAAATAAATGAATTAACTCAAAGATATGAATCTACTTCACTTACAGCAGTATGAATTTAGAGCGGTCACCAATACAAAATTATATTGGTAATATATAGATAGATTTTAGTTGATTTTCTCAACATCAACCTGTTTTACAAAATGATTCAGGGGACTCTGTTTAGAAGCATTATAAAAAGAATAACGTTTATTTCAGGTCATTTTTTGATAATTGATGACTGTTGAGTATTAATAAAGCCAAGATCTCACGGCGTCAATTTATAATCTATATTTAGATTTTGACAAAAATCACAGAGGAAGAAGAAGCCGCTGTCCATCACTCAAGTTGAGAGGTGAAAACAAATGCTATGAAATGAAAAACAAGGAATGTAAGCATTACAAGAAGGTTCATAGAAACTATTGATATATGAGCATATAAATCAAACGATGCAGATATGCTTCAAGTTTAGAAATAATTAAAGAAACTGACAGATTCAATAACCCAGATATATAATATGTTTTCCAGAAATGGAGATATAGAAATAACAAATATTGTTTTGAAAATGCAAATTTTTTAAATTCACTATAAGCCTACATAACTGAATCCAAATCTGAGACAGATGATTGTTTATGGCCAAAACAGATACAGATAAAGACACAGATAATGTCACTCTAATAGAAAGCTCTATATTACATTTCCAGCAATTTCTTTTGTTTTGGCTCTCCACATAAAGACTGTGCATCAAAGTGATTTCTTTCGTTGGACCCACTTGTGTTTAAAACACCTCGGTTATTTATTGTTGTCTGTATGAATTAGTATAGCACCGGCAGCAGTCACTTAAATGCTCCTGAGAGTGATCCCTCTTTATCTGCTGTATCCGATTACAGACTTCGAGGGTTATTTTTACATTCTGTCTTGCTTGAAAGTCAATTAAGATGACTATAAACCTTGAATGATTTTGTAATTAAGGAAAATTGAGAAGGGGGAAAAATAGAAGACAGAGAGTCAGAGCGAGAAATAAAAAAAATACCAAAAGTGAAAATTGATGAAGAGAGAGAGGGAGAGAGAGACAGAGAGAGAGAGAGAGAGAGACAGGGGGTGGAGATGGAGCGGGACAGAGACAGAGCGATGGAGAGGTAAAATGCTCCAAAATAGAAACCAATTCCAGTGGCGAAATGGAAATACAAGTAGATGAGACAGGGTGCAAAACAGAAGAGTGACAGGAGAACTTTAAGCACAAGTATAATTGACATGTTGTTAAAAAGCCACAAACGGAGTTACTACAAAATTTAATTCAAATTTGGAGATCAGCTAAATGTGTCAAATTATACATTCAGTATTGAGTATACATGTATGAAAAGAATATCTAAGGTAAACAGTCTGATAAAGAGACAAATAACCATCCTCTCTTTTTACAAATTGGTCTACTCTATTAGAACAAGGGCACTCAGCATAACAGATATAATGTTTTTACAATGAATGAACGGATGAACAAATGGGAGGCAGCTTGAACTGATCTGTCTACTCGTACACTGGTTTATTATTTTTTCAACATTTGCTCTAAATTAACTGAATAACTGTACAAGCAAAACCATAACAAAGACTATGCAAATAATAATAAATGTATTATTAATAGTCCCTTTAATGTGCTGCTGTTCTTTTTGTCTAAAACATGTAATGAGCACCCTTTGTTTAAGCATTTACAAACTTTAACTAACTTTTAGCATTTAAGTATTAATTTGTAACACGTCTATAATCAAACAGTGAATCGTTAGTAATACATACTGAAACTATATGACAGAACAAGTCGACTTTGATTTGTTTTAATGGGATAGAAGTCAAAAAGATGTGAACCGCTGGAAATCTGGAATCTCAATTACTCAAGGTTTCAACTTCTCCAATATAGTGAAATCATTGGTATCCCTCAAATCTTGACCATACTATTATCTTGTTGATTCGTGCGGTTACACCCATTGTTAGTAGAGTTGCTAAGTTACTTGAGTTGCCGGTTCCAGAGTGTCTTTTTCCCCATTGTGTGTTCATTTTGAATTTCTCTTCAAGCAAAATCTTCAGTATTATTTAACATAGAAATACTGGACTCTCACAGATTATGTAAATGAGCATTCGATTGAATCATTTCAGTTTTTTCTTGAAGGAATCATGTGTACTCTGTAGTTGTAGCTAAAAGTTTGGTAACACTTTCTATGGAGCCTGTCTCTATAATGCATTATAATAAATGATGAACAGGCTTATAAAAGTTTGAATCCGTCAGACGTGTTTAGAGTCTTACTCAAAGAACACACCTTTTGCTTTTGATCAACAACCAGATGCTCATAACAATTGACACAAGCCATGGGAAATATGAAAGGGAGTTTACTTTGAGTACAAATTAGTTTCTTCTACTTTGCAACTCAACCACAGGTCAATAGTCAGAGAATTTTGATTATAAACTTGAGCTTGCCTAATAAAAAGTTGAACTGCCTAATAAAAAGGCTCATAGCCCACATTGAATTTAAAACGCTGTAACCTCAGACGAACAAACACACACATTTGAAGATTTTGAGTGAGCATCTGTCTTGTTTGAAATACACAAAAACTATCACAGCCTACAGAAACTCTGAGCGTGCAGAGACCCAGCACGACTGTGTCGGAGACAGTCCTGACATCAGCTGGTGGAAGGTTTGAAGCTGACATAAAAATAGTATTTGCTTATGAGTGACGAATCCCTCTGTAGTCAAGAGGCTTCAAGAAGCAGTTACTCATGCACACAGGTACACTCTGCAGCAGCTGGCTTCAGGTCTGCCTCACATCTTCATCTGCACGGTGTCAAACATATCTTCTGTTCATGTCTATCTTGTGTTCATGCAACAATGGCATTCATGATGATTTTACAAACTCACACTCTTCCTTGATATCCACACCATGCTTTGTTGTCCCCCTGAAGACCCTCATGCGTATACCTTGTCACCATGTGCCACTCACTTGCCAAATCGCAGGCCTCCGGCATGCATGTGGCTCTGGACCATCTGCCAGCGCCCGGCCTTGCTGCCCCCCGTCACCATGCTCCGAACACTGTCACTGCGACTGGGCCCCGCCCCAGTCCCAGAGCAAGCACCACCCCCGCTGCTGCTGGCCCCCGGCGAGGGTCCAGCACCACCCTGCCCACCCTTATCTGCAGCCCCACTGGGAGGAACAGTAGTAACAAGAAACACGGACAGACAGAAAGAAAGGACCAGGAGAAAGAGAGACGTACAGACGAGAGACAGACGCCGGAGAGCAGAAGAGTCATCAGCAAAGTTAGTCAAACGGGTGAGTAAGACACTTTGTGTGTGAGCTCTCAGTGAAGCCACAAGTGTCCAGTTCACAACAAAAAACCTGGAGCATCTGTAGCCAGTCAGCCAGCCAGACAGCAATAAAAAAAAACAGTGAAGAGGTCTGTGCAGAGATGCATGTGATACTGTCTAACCCTGGGAGTAGATTGGAGAAAACTGTTCCCTCTGAACAAGGATATCTTTAAAGGCACACTGTTTTGTTCAAAACTGCAAAAAGTGAAAGCCGGTGGGTAACTTTATGTAAGCAGTTTTTTAAGATTATCTACAAGGCCCAATTCACTTGTAAAGAGTAGAGTATAAATATGGATTACTTTTTCATAGCAACCTTGCCACTATAATCATTTTTTATACATCTGAAATGAGAAACAGGCCAAAGAGTTTCAGGGATCAGACACAGCATGTCAGCCACATTTTACTGCACAGGGGCCAACAATGACCAACCTGCTGGCTGCATGAATAGGGCATAATAGCTTGGTAATGATGTGGATACATCACCTTCCCATTCTTACGGTACAGAAGCAGCTGATGATAATAAAACACTAATGTCTCTTTAATCTCACAGCAGCTCACCTGCAGCTCATAATGAAAACAGAAGCACTTTTATCTAATGAGTTTGTGTAACATTTTCTCCACAGTAAAATCCCACAACTCATTTGTTATCATGTCAACAAATCCACCCCAGATGGCCTGGACCCAGAGACAGACAGACTGTACACTTCAGAACAGTGACATCCCACTGAGTGAGGACAAACCAAAACACACAGCTGCACACCAGGATGATGTGTTCAACAACATTTAGACATTAAGTGTAGGCTGAAGGTAAAATGAATGAATTCTTACGAGCAGATTGAATATCCCTTCTACTAGGATGCACTTTAACTAGACCACAATTGTTTTTGGTTTTTGCTCTAGTTTAGTTTTTTTACAATGGTGTTTTAATTATAATTCTCAGGCATTTCTTCACTTGTGTAAAAAGTGTAAAAGTCTGCTTTGAAAAATGTATTTGATTGGAAAGGAGTATAAAATATTTGCCTCTTAGATCTGCTGTTTCCTATCTGAAAAATGCCACTATCTCTGACAAATTGAATGTCGATCAAGTATAAAAAGATTACCATATAAGTAGCACAGTGCAATGCCATCACAACGATCACTGCTGATATTAAAATCGCTCAGACACCACTCCAGAGACACAGCACAGAGTCATTGATTACTGTGGTTATGAAAGAGTCAATTGAGGTGTAATTAGAGAGGATACGAAGGAACAGGTTCACTAAATGCCTCAGTGATGTGTGAGATACAGCTAAATGAAAAAATGGAGGTGGATATGAAACAGACGTTTTACCATCCAAACACTTAATTGCTGAACAATACACAACAGAGACAGTGGGTCTATTTTTGGAACAGGGCTCAGTGGAGCATACTCAGGAGGGCTATCAAGCAGCCTTAAAGCACTTACAGTACGCTGAGTGATAGTGGGAGTAGTGACAATAAATGAGCAGAGAAAACATAGCGAGGGGATGGAGAGGTGAGAGGAGTAAAAACACTACACACTCACAAAAAGACTAAACAAAACACAATAGTGAAAGAAAATGAACAGAAACCACCCCATTAAAAGAAACAGTTAGATATATTTAGAATCATACTTATTAGCTTTCTGGCAGAGATTAGATGAGAAGATCGATATTACTTCCAATATAGGTATGCTAATTATGAAACTAGAACCAGGTGACACAGAAAACGGCCTGCTCCTATATTTAGCACCTTTATGTCCTCTGACCTCTCAAAGTGCTTAAACAGAAAAGTCCACACACACATTCATACACTGATAACAAGCGGCTGCCAACAACTTCCCTCACTCTCACACAGCGTTAGCCTTATTTAGGGATCAAACCATCTTCCAATTTGTGAAAACCCGCTCCACCTCCTCAACCACTGTTGCCTATGCATAGCTTGTGGGCTATGTTGACTATATTGTTACCCTCTGTTAAACAGCAAATTGATGCTTTTACCCTTTGGGTATGTGGTTGAAGACAGCGGATTCATGAAACCAGATACAATGTGTTAATTGGTGATTTTTAGAGGGTCGAGTTGCAGGTTTTTGTAGCTGTGAGGCCAGGCTATTTCCCCTTGTTTCCAGACTTCATGCTCAGCTAAATTAAGCTAAGCCATCTAAGCTAAGCTAACCTTCTTGCTTTGGCGTTAATGTTAATTTATTGCAACAGTAAGAGACAGAAAGTGGTGTTAATCTTTTCGTCTAACACAATGCCAGAAAGCAATGAGAATTCTTATGAAAACATTTTTTTTACAATAACTGCTTTAATTATAAAAACAGAAAGAACAAAAAACATCTAAATAATAAACAGGCAACCCTCTGACGACTCCTGCAGGCTTTACCAACTGAATGCTGAAGTAATTGTTTGCTACAGCATTCTGAGGAGCAGTTTTCGAGAACAGAGAATGGGTTGTACAAATAGGGGGAAAAGGTTCAGGTGAAACAGTGAGATCTGCTCTCCGAGGGTTGTCCGTCTCCATGGTAACACTCCATGGGCTGCAGGTGAGAGGTAAAGAGGGTCTGATGAGGCTAGCAGGGCTGTAGGGAAAGGGGCTATCAAACCTTTCACTTGTACACCCTGTGCACCGTGTGGAAGCAAAATAAAATGATTTCATCCCAGATTTGATGTTCTGTGCTTTTCTGGCTGAAACTAGCAGGCAGGACTGAAAAAAAAAAAGGATATCCAACATTTGATCCTTTATGAAATTTTCTCTCTCGTTAACATCTGTGATTTAAAGCCTGTTTTCATATAGGGTTTATAAATAAATTCCTCTTGGCTTGTAGCAGACAGAAACACTGAATTTCTATCTAAAAGCAATCATGTGGAATATTGTTATATTTATGTCAGTGGGAGGGCAGGCCTAGGAATCACAGTAATATTGAGGGATGGTGCACATCTCTATCAAGTGCTGCATGGCCAGCAGTGCATACTAAACACCGACTCACTGAGGACATGCCTGAAAGCAAAAAACATGAGGATTACCAGGGATGAGAGGAGACTTCTGTTTGAAGATATGTGTCCAGACAGCGTTACAAAATGAGGCATTCTGCCCTCCTTTAGACTATTAAATATGACCTTCTCTTTGCTAAGAGTGATATATTGATCAGCCTTTGGTTTGTTCTGTCTATGTTTTCCAAATGATAATGTAGCCAAATAATAGACTTTGTTAAAATCACCAATAACAGTGCAAATCAAAATCCACTGTGAGAATTACGTCCAATTTTTACTATGACAGCTACTCGCACAGCTTCGGATGAGTTTTCCAAGGTGCACGTAAGCCCCTTTTCATTACAGCCCTGCTTGGACAGAGGGGTCCCTTACCAGCCGTGACAGAGACTCACTTGGGCGTGAGGCGAGGGTCTCCATACGGTGCATAAGGAGACATGTTTAAGAGGAACTCCTTGGGCGGGTAGGAGCTCCACCTCTGTTGCACGTTGCTGCTATCGTTGTTATTCCAAAAGTCTCTGTCTAGATCACTGTGGCCAAAGAGAGCGACAGGGAGAGGTGAGACAGGTAAGGGCAGCAAAAACAGCTATGAGACAGAAACAGAATAATATGTCAGAAACAAGGAGGAAAAAAATATTGAATAATAGTGTCTCATCAATATAAAGGTCAAGTGGAGAGATCCATATTCTAAAACAGTTCATGAAGCATACAGTAGAGGCTTAATGCATTTTTCTCATACATGTTGTAACCTTACATCCATTACAGTTTGCAGAGAGGTTCAGGGTAACTGTTTTATAAGTTACATATCTTTAAAACTGATCAAGTGAAATGTTAATACATGATAAATCACCAAACAGTGAGATAGGAAGAAGTTACGTCATGTTTTTACCACAAAAATAAAACAGAGGAGGCAAAAAACAGTTAAATGTAAACAAAGACATCGGATTATTGGAGAAATGAAATACATACGAGCTCAGGGAACAACTTTTCAAAAGCAGGTAAAATACATGAAACATTTAGCTACGTGATTCAAAGTGGTACATTCAGGACATTTAACCTTAAATCTTTCTTTTGACAGAATTATCAAAGATCCTTAGAGATTTATATCAAATAAAAAATGCATCCTTCTTTCCATCCACCCACCCATCCATCAGACTGTCTGTCTGTCTGTCTGTCTGTCTGTCCATTCTGTCAAACTGATCATATTGTTTTTGTTGTTTGGACAACTCAGTTACATCTGGACCTTTAATTTTACATTACTTTGTTAAAAATAGGCTGCACACAGTCATTTTATAAAAAAGTGATTCAGGGAAAGATAAATTTAGACAAATCTTTTGATAATCAATAAAATCATGGCATGTTGGACATTTCCAACCTTGTACAGGATTAGCTTTTTAATTAGTAACTGACGATTACAAATTGTTAATATCACCACATCATAGATCATTTCTTTATACCTGCATATAAACCTGTCTGACACCTACTTGATGGCTTTATTTTCCCCTCGACCTCTCACAGATTCTGGAGAGCTGGCAGCCTCCACCCCGGGTTTGTTCCTCTTCCCCTGCAGAGACACAAGAGAGGGACAGAGACACACAGATTTTAGAGTCATCTCATGATCATTTCTTAGAAACACATTTTTGAAAGTCAAATGCTCATTATGAAGGCTTCAGAGCAGCATCAGGTTTCCCACATGTCGAATAAGAAGGTAAATGATGGAAGGAGACACACTTGGTTTGAAGCCAGGACTACAGCCTGCATCAAACGTGACGAGGGAACGTTTAACTATGATGAAAAAACACGTTCACAACATAACACATGCACAAACATGTTTTAACACCCAAAGGACACCGATAACATTATACCACAGGGCACAGTGGTTTAGATTTATTAGACTGAATAGCTCCATTACAATCCTGTGATGTGATGTGAGCTACACATAATTCTGACAATACAATGATAACTTAAAGCTGGAAGACATTCATCAAAACTTGATATTTTTTACTATGATTAGCTATGATTTATTTATTTAAACCCCTTTCTGTTTGAGTTGCCATAGCATGGTTCATTACACATATAAAAGCTAAAGATACTGTATTTATTATGTTGGTCAGACATTGCAGCATAGCCACAGAGCTAACACATACAGAGACTGTGGTTATGTTGTCAGCAACCCAGCAGCTGATGTGTTCTGCCTATAAAACACAACTACATCTGAAAACTACACAGCTATAGTGATACCACTTAAAGACAACAAGAACAGTGTTTGGGGACCTTCTGCTGCTTGAGTACACTTGAGATCATAAACACAACTTAAAGGTTACATTGTTTAGGCTCAAGAGTCAACTTGTCACCCAGTGTTGATTATTTGGTATCATAGTATTTGTAAGGGCTTTCACCAGTGGAGCATACACTCAATCACCTTTGTGTTTACTCATTCAGCAATAAAGTGATTTTATATTAATTCCACTGAAAATATTTGAGATAATTACCTTAAGAAATTAATAGATTAAGACTGAGGCTTCTTCTTCTCCTTAACAAACATCAAGCACAGCAATCTCCACAACAAGTCCTCTCCTCCCCTCAGTCAGAGCTCTGTGTTTCGGTGAACTAAAGAATGTTAACACATTTACTGGGGATTTCAAATCTTCTTATCCTCTATTATAATGTTGTTCCCAGGGAATTAAATACAATCTTGACAATGAGTGTTTGTATCTGGACTGACGTTAAACTGGTATCAAGTATAAAGCTGTTTATGTAAACAAACAAACAAACACCCAGATATTGTAAAGAAAGAAATCCAGACAATACAAATCAGAACAATAGCCAGTCTACTCACAGTAGACCAGAGTCTCTCCAGAGTATTTAGGGGATAAACAGGCTCATTTGGAGAGTGAAAAAATACAAGATTGGCAGAAAAGAAACTGATGTATACCACACATCTTACTTACTTTCTGCATTTTTTCTTTCCACTTAATAGATCATGCTTTTCAGCAGAGCAATATACTGTAGTTACAGCGTTGACCCCCATGTTTTTATTGAACTATATTAACTGAACACTGGAGGGTGATACCACTGAGCTCTCTAGCTGAGTCATGCAGACCCCCTACCTTTACATAATTTTTTCATTATAATCTCACAGCAAGCACATAAAAACCACATGTGGTATGAAATCCACACATAAAGTCTACTACACAGACAACACCAAGACTTGCTTTTCAATAGAAGTTTTATCCATATTTATTACACATCATTTTGGACTCGATCCCGTCTGGAGACGTTGGCTTTACAGCCATCTGTTGCTGTGGATAATTATCTTTCCGATAAGCTTGACTGAGTTTTAATCACATATGTCATTTTTTTCAATATTCATGCTGGACTTTACAGACGACGCCTCCACCTTGGTTATCAATATCACATCATGCCAAAATGAAAAGAATTAAGATTCAAAGCTGAAACCTCCAGGTGATGAACATTTACAAGTGAAATATTATCCTTATGGACATTTCGGCTATGAGAATGTTAGTACGAATTTTGATGAAATTCATTCATCTTGGTAACTTTGTGAAATGTACTTTTTAGGTCTGTCTACCACCTGTTAGCACTCCTACTTTGGGTCTCTGAAGCTGTAACATTATATGGGTGAAACACCTAAATTGTAGCAGATCTTTATTTGTGTAGGAGCCAACCATATGTTGTCAACAACAAAGAGTCTACATTTGTTATGTATACAAATCAGTGTCATGTCATCTTTATTGTTTTATAGTGATGTACCCAAATAGAAAGGAATTTGTGGGCTGCACCTTTTAACAGAATATAAGCAGCACTGTGAACACTGTTACTTTGTCAGCGATTTGTAAGCATGCGTGTTTGGTCAGGTTGTCTGACCTGGGCCAATTAAATGGCGTTATAATCTTCAGTCTGTTTCATGATTTCTTCATTGGATTTATACAGCAGAAACAACCCCCACCTAACAGAGAACAAACGTGTAGTTTCTTCACATTGTGATGAGTTTTATATAAGATGAATTCCTTGCAGGTATGTTGTGTTATTGTGTTATACTGGAGAATTGTTTACTTATTTATGTAACTTATCATTGGTCTCCTGTTATTTTTATAGCAGCGAGTCTTATTGTTTTGTACATGCAGAGGGACCTAGGTTTGGTGATAAAATTGTCCCACTTTCCCCTCCTACAACATCAAACCTTTCTGCTTTTTCTGTACATGAACTGTCAAGCATGATGTTATAATAATTCATAACTTCCTTCTTTGATGTGTCAATCTAACTCTTGCTCTCTGCCTCAAAATGTAATAGCACACTCTTCCCCTCTGTGACTATAAATAACTCTTTTGCAAACAGAGAGAACAGTAGCAGACATGATGATGTAGAAATCAAAGTGATTAAATATGTCATTGCAAGTTCATTTGAAAATTCCATTTTATTAGTGGTTTTATAATAAATAATTGTCCTTCTGTATGCAATTAGCATTAGGTGTAGCCGTGAGTCAGTCATCTTTTTGAAGTCCCTTCTTCAGACACACTTTAACCGGCGAGCCTTTCCTGATTTTAGTTGATTTTAAAAAGTAACTTGAATTTCATTTTTTTAAGTTCCTTTAAAATAATTTTATGTATTTTACAGTTCTTTTAAATGGATTTTATATCTTAATGTATTGTTATTTCTTAATCTTGCCTTGTTTATTATTCTGTGACCTGCCTGTTTTTACATTGGCTGTCCTTGTAAAGCACTTTGTAACTTGTTTTTGAAAAGTGCTCTATAAATAAAGATCATTATTATTATTATTATTATTATTATTATTTTTAAAAAGCCATTTTATATTGGCTTCAAAAAATATATATAATTTTTTGTAAGTGTTAAGGCTTTAAATGAATGAATGAATTCACATAGAGCATAAAAACACAAGTGACAACACATGTCAACAATCATGTGAAACAGCAAATAAAAACATGAAATATAAATTATAAAAATTAAAAACAAATTAAAATACATAATTAATTAAATTATTTAATGTTTTGTTTCATTTAGCCCCTTCATTAGGAACATTTAGGGGCCCTTGGTGTGAAGTCACATCTTTCACAGTCATGTCACATGCTGTAACTGTTTCAAAATCATGCCTACAGGCTACTTTTTTTTTTACACTTCACCTAATGTCATGTCATTGTTGGCAGATGCTGAAGAGACTAACACACATACTGAGAAAGCATACAATTTTAAAGCCCCAGCTGAGTGTGTTCTAAGTGATAGAGCTGATGTCTGCAGCCATGTAAAAGATGACGATGGCCTCAAAATGAGGACAGTCTGAAATCATGATTTGCTGAGCTCACTTGTGTTGCTTTACTAATTAATGAAACGAAGAAATGTCACATAAGAGGGTCTGTCACGATGCATATAGTCAGTGAGGAATCATTAAACTAATGATGAGATTACGACACATGTAGGAAAACTGCTGTCTTTAAATGAGTCAATGTTGTTGACTGCATAAAAAGATGGACAACATGACAGCTCCCTAAAAGTAAAGCCAAAAACATAAGGGTTGTGGAAATTAATAATTTTTACGATGCATTGCGTTGGCGTCTGCCACCAGCCAAATGCGGTTGTTTTGTGCAGTGTCGGGTGAATCTGTTCAGCCAACCGGCTATGGTGGTGGGTGAACCTAGAAAACAACAACAAGCAATCCCTACTGCGCAAACTTCATATGTTCAATGAATTAGCACACATCCAATGTCCTAACATTTGTACAATGGGAGGAGGGGGAGACACGTTGTAAAAAACGTATAAACCGTCGATGATTAGAAGTGAATATTTTCTGTGCACTCTCAGTTTTTATGTGTTTACTGACCTATTTAGAAATGGTGAAGGCTAAGGGAGCATTTTTCAGTGCTTCATCTAACCTTGAATATTGTTAAATAAGTGCACAAAGTTTTTCTTCTTAATTCCATATAATGTCTGAGCAGTGAGCACCTATTATCTCATGGGTATGACAGACTATATTTCAAGACATTAGGCCGGACTTCATCGATTGTGAGCTGGTCATTGTTTAAAGTTCTTATGCCAACTTGAGATGTGAGGATGGAGTGCAGAATGGAGGCCGTCGGTCATCGCCCTAGTTTTTGCGGTGTGTCCGGCTCCGTCGCTACCAGTCGGCCCTTTTTTGGTGATGACTCAGCGCCTGCCGTCTGTGAGAGGAGTCTCTCTGATTGGCTCTACGGAGGTTTAATTTATCTCCAGCACTCGACAAGAGTTCGGGAAAGCCGCTTGAGCATGTCGCTGTAGTATCCATGCTTTCATCCATTAGTGCGGTTTCTCCTTATTTGTCGCCTCTTCTTTTCTTTTTCCACTAAAAGACCAAGGGCTGACAACGCCAGTGCCATTTTCAACATTTTATCAGACATTGTTCTCGATTAGTAGGCTACCTATAATACGAGTAGTGCACGACCGTGGCGTGAAAAATGATCTTCTCGTATCATAACAACGGAACAGCATGGCTTGCTGACGTGGAGAGTTATTTCCTCTCACGCATGCGCATAACGCACGAGGTGGTTGGCCATCAGCTGTAGTCTATGCGGTGTCTTCTAGTGCAGCTTTTTGGCCAAGACAAAAAGCGACACTAGCTCTTTGCTGTCTGCTTGGTGTGTCAGGGCCTTAAAACGTCGGCCTGAGGGTTAATGCTCAAACTCACTGTGAAGTGGGTGATACATGTTAAAAGGCTGTTAAAGGGTTAACTGTCATTGAATGTCTGTCAATGAACTGAATTGGTAGGTTCTGAGGTTTTGTATTTCAGTCAGTGCATTTGACCAGTATTCCCTCTTTTGCTGTCTATTCAGCTGTTTCCTTGTTTTTTTGCATTCAACTAAAAACCACTCATAGGTGATAGGTCAGTTTTACTCACACTACTAACACATAATGAAAAAACAAATGTCTATTGCGAAGGCTAATGTTTGTTTTTACATGACTGAATCTCTTTTCAGACTTTGATAGAAGATTTGCTGGTTGAGAAATTTACTGCTCACTTTTGAACTTGATGATGAATGCCATTACTTGTTATCAATGAAGGTTTTTAAGCAGATTGCAGCCTGCAGGCTCTCAAACAGCACAGTGCTGAATATTTATATAAATACAGCCTTCAGTATCCTGCAGTATTCCACTGTATCCATCTCTAATGCATCCACAATATGCTCTATTATTTATCATGTCACATATCATGTGTCCAGCTTGGCACAAACATTTCCAATGGAAACAAAGCCTCAGGCCAGGTCTCAACTATTCCTATAATCAGCCACTACACTGTAGACAAATATACTGGACCAAGTTAACACACATGACAGAATAGTATTTGATCCAGGGTCTCAGAGAAGGATATATTTCTAGCAAAGGAGAATATGCTATCAAGTGCAGCTCATCTATCATTAAAGAGAATCATAAAATCTTAAGGAGGCAGGAGAGGAGAGGGTGGAGAAGGTAGAGAGACGGTGGGAGGATATGAGAAGCAGAAGGGAAGAAGGAGAGGACGGAGAGAGGGAGCATGTGAGAAACAGAAAGGGACAGAATAGAGGAGGTTTGAAACAGAATCCAGAATAAGGGTGTTATAGATGAACTTAAGATAAATTGGAGATATGAGGACGTCAGCTGAAGCGTTGCCGCCCAGCTTCCCTGATGAGCCTCCACCTTTGGTTCTTCTTCTTTCGTCATCTTTTTTCGTCAAATGGGTGGATGTTTAACACTGAGCATCCAGCCTCTCTTTTATGCCCGTCTTCGTTCCTCTGTGGCAGATTCTTGCTCTGACTCTCACTTCCCACCTCCTCCCACTCTCCTCCCCCTTAAAGTCCCACAAGACAACCTATGGCTGGAGACCAGCTCCAGACAGCTTCATCACTCCTGAAACTCATTCTCTCATATAAATGTATTCCTTTTAAAAGCAGAAATGTATCCGTTTATATGTATGTAACGTGAGTGATTTATCATACAATACATGACTTTAGAAAACCTCATTCCTTGAGTTTAAGATAATGTATCATTAACATTATTTTTTTTAAAGCAGAAATGTATAGAAAGATAGAATTGTTGTCTGTATTAGGATTCCTGAACATTAAGGCAACACAAGCACTTTTGGTTAAGGCTAGGGAAAGGTTCAGTGTCCATAAGAAAAGCAATGGAGTAGGCCTTATTGACCATTTTACCAAAATATAATCATAATGAAAACTGCAAGCAGTGATGAAGGGCCCTCGCACCCCTGTGCATGTCGAGGTGTGTCGCAACCACGGGGAGCACAGCAGCAGAGGGATGTGGCAAAGCAGTGCACTGTCCTATAAAGGTATTAAAAGCCCCCCCCCCTAAAAAAAAAAGAAAATCTCTAAACACTCCTGATGCTCACTGATCTACTTCTGCCTCATGTAAACTACCTAACTGTGAACACAACAGCAACTCAAGCAGGTGTCACAGGTATGTATCAGCATACCTGGAGCGTCTGCTGGCTTCAAAAAGGGGAAATGAATTTGTATTCCCTTCATGAAGTAATTATAGGTGTTGGATTGGAAGAAGGAAAGTCATCTAAAGATAGAGGTCGGTATGTGGCCACCTGTTGCTGTTTGGCTGGTATTGTGTTGTGTGGCTCACTCCGACTACTTTGTTCGTTGCCTATTTACAGGCTGTGTAAAAACACAGTGCACACACACAACAGATAGCAGACCATGAGGAGATATTCAGTGAATTGGACAAAAAGAGAATTGGATTGGATTAACAAAGGTTAACCCACTTATCACCCAAGTATAACTTTGCAAAACATGCCCAATGACAGACTGCGATCCAGGTTTGTGTGCATCTGGATACAAATTGGAACCAGTAAAGATACTGCTGAGCTGTTAACTACAGCAACCTTATTATTGGCTATTAATACCACATAAACCCCAATTTTTTTATTAATTTTTCTGACATTTCATTGGCAGATTTATTTATTTTAGTAAATAGATCAGCATTTTAATAGATGGTACCTTTGATACTTTTCACTCCTGGCACATTCTTTGGATGTTTCTTACCTGTAGGTTCTGTGGTGTTCTGTTTTTTAACTTTAGAAAAGCAGCACACCAACAAACAAAAGATTACAATAAGGAAGATTAAAAACAAGATGCAAGGACTCTGAAGGGTAACTGCAATGGCAGCAGGGATGAGAAGAGAGGGATGGTCTTGGAAAAGGAAATCAGTGACATTCTGACGAGGACATGAGATAAAGAGACAAAGGGACAAATACAAACCAGACTATTTGGTAGAGAAGTTGAAGAAGGGTGAGACAAAAAACAAAGACATAGACATAGATAACACAAGGATAAACAAAGACATTGAGCGGGTTTGTTTGTTCCAGGGTTTTACTGCGAGCCAATAATAGCACTGTGGATTTTAAAGAGCACTTAGCATACTTCAAAAGACAAGTCTGCTGTTAGAAATGTTTCTGAGGAAAATTGTCTCATTTAACTCAACACAACTCAGCTTTATTTACATAGCGCCTTCCATACATAAAAATCTGCAGCCCAGAGTGCTTCCCAAAAGACCAGAAAATGTATTTTTGTTATTTTCCTCTGAATAGGCCAGTTAACCCCCAGCTTTTGTGTCTTTGATCAATCACTAAGCTGCAGTCCCTCCTCAAACAGCGGGACGGACAGATGGGAGAGGGGACAAAAGGGAGGACCGAGTGTATGAAATGCCAGCAGATCAAAATGTATGGGAGAATTACCGTTTCTACATCAGCAGCCAATAGCTCAGAGAGATGCTCATTAGCATATGAATCATTAGCATGGCGCTGGAGGCCAGAGGCACACAGCCATGATGCACAAAGCTCAGAGCGCACAAAGCCATGTTTACAGAAAGCACTGAGGTCTCAGATCATGTTTGCTGTCATGGCCAAACATACAGCCTCTCTCTGCTGCTGTGCGCAGAGAGCACAGGGGGAGAAAAACACTCTTCTACAAACAACACAAAGCAGGCAATCACTGTATACATTCAATTCAAGGTCACAAAGTCATCAAAAGAAAACCAGACTGCCCACACGACTGCAATTCATCTCAGCCATGAACAGTGGTGGTTGGTCAGAGACGTGTTGGAAGAGAACGTGGAAGTATATGGAGATGTGTCTTCATGAGAGCTCTTTGCCCTCAGTCGCAGGGTTGAGAACCTCCATTCTTTTTCCCCCTACCTACTGCAAATTGCAGCAAGGAAAATCCAACAAAGTACAGAGAGCTCCAGTTCGTATTTCAATGTGTCTATATTTTATTTTTATGAGGTTGATGCCAATTTAAAATGCATGTTTTCTTTATTTATAATATTTTGTTATTGTAGAAAGTCTTTCTTATTTTGTCTAAAGATTTATTTTAATATTAGAGAGTATAGAGTTTTTTTTATTTTTTATTAATTTTGTAGAAAACCTAATTTAGAAGATTTTTTAGTGATGTGTTTAATTTTGACGGAACAAAAATCAGTTATTTTTCCATTTCCATGTCTGCTCTCCAGAAAAGAAGAATAAAATGCTTCTTATTTGCTATCTTAATTGCCTATAGCCCTAGGAGATCCTATTCAGTCTCTTGTTTTGTCCAATCCATTTATCATCTAAAGATTACAGTGATACCAATAACATCTTTGCAGTGGCAAAATCTTTTCTTTTTTTTTTTTTTAGATTTTTTTTTTAAATTTTTTTTTGGGCTTTTTGAGCCTTTAATTGAGAGATAGGACAGTGGATAGAGTCGGAAACCAGGGAGAGAGAGTGGGAAAGGAGCCACAGGCTGGATTTTAACCCTGGCCGCCCGCTTGGAAGACCAGCCTCCATACATGGGGCGCGTGCTCTAACCACTGCGCCACCAGCGCCCCGCAGTGCCAAAATCTTGAGATAGAGTGTGTTTGGTATTCCAAAAAAGTGTATTTAGCAATTTCTGTCAACCAACTATTGACTAAGTAGTGAAGTTGTAATAAAAATCCTGAAAGTGTTGTGGTTTATAGTGACCTCTGGTTAAAAGAGATCAGGATGGGCGGGTGAAGGCAGGAATGAGGTTCACAAAAGATGACCCACAGTACAATGTCAACTCTATGCCAACTGTATGTGTTCTTATCCTCTGTGCAAACCAATAAAGACATTTAAAAAAAATATATACATATATATATATATATATATATGTGAAAGATTTGAAGGACCACGTCTAGCACTTGTGGCATCTGTCCAGAAGAGATGCCCTCTACAGAGCTTGTGTTTGATTATTCCATCTAGGACTACTGTAGAAACATCCTGTTTCTATGGATAAGACCTGCTTCCAAGATAAAGGGCTCATTCAAACATATTGAGAACACATCAGTTATTATTTTCAGGTGTTCTATACTAATTGAGAAGTACACAGGAATATAAAACTCCATAAATAGATATATCCCAATAGATACAATGTCTTACACACTGGTCCTTGCAGATAAATATTGAATATACTTCCGGAAATATGAATAAAAACACTGTAACTTACCAGTTTACGTTGGCACCAGGTGCAGACTCCACATAGAGCTACCAGCCAAACGGCACACACAACGACCGCAACAGACACCAGGAACACACTGAGGGACACTGAGCCTGAGGGAGAGAGACATACACAGGACAGACAGAGAGACAGAGAGAGAGAATATAGAGGACAATATTAGTGTGTATGTTACACTTGAGGTTCCTGAGGTCTGAAGTCTTGAAGTACATTGTTGATCCTTCCACAAGTTATTTATTGTGTAAGAAAATAAATAATAAGTGCAGCAAAGCTCCTTGTTTGAAAGAACCACAAAGGTATTACAGGAGAAAAGCAGTGTAATGCACCTTCCCTGTTTCCCTCCTTCTACCATTCATCCATGTCATTCATCATCCTTCATAAGACGGAGAGTGAGAGCAGGAGTGAAAAGGGAAGGGGTGGGGGGGAGGGGGGGTCTAAAACAGCTCCATGTTCCCAGCATGTATCAATGGAAAATGTGCACATGTCAGGACAAAATAATATCTCAGGGACGGAAACTGTGCAATTTACAGCTTCCGTCTCTTCTCTTCAATCTCGTAAATTACATGGCAGCTTTGTTCGCGTCATGACAGGTGAAAACTTCTTTCACAATCTACTTTTCCTCTTCTCTATTGCTCTCATTCACTGCCTATGATGATACCGTTCATTTAGCTCTCTGCCAAGTACTTGAAAATGCACGGCATGCTGGCAAAACAACAACTTCAAACAATGAGCTCATAAATGCTACATCCTTTTACTCAGCAGTACAGTCGATCCTCCTCTAAGTGTCCCTCTACCTGGAAAAATTAGTCCCACTGATGATGCTTCCATTTAGTCCTACATTTCACTTTTCAACCTCATCAGAGCTCTTTTAATGTTTACGCATTTTGGAGCCAATTACATGGGTTCGCTAAGCTGCCTTAATCATCCTTATCCAACCTCTCCTAAGCAACTACATAAAGGTCTTTATATTGCTCTACTTGCCTTTCTTACATTTCTTCAGTCAAACAAAAGCAACTCAAAGATAAATCAGTAGCTTTTTATGCACCAGTTGCAACAGAATTGAGGTCTATTGCCTGTTTTATAAGGTGTCTGATCCATATATTTGCAAATATGATGGCCATGCAGATCATAGGGTGGATGTTTTTGCTTGCAGTCTGCAGCTGACAGATAAGATAAGTGGTCCCAATCACACTGGTGTTTTAGAGAAAATTATAAACCCCAAAAATCTGAACACTAGCTCCTGTAAAACAGCACAAGAAGAGGAATTAATCTCCAGCAGGAGGGAGCACAAGCAGCCGGAAAGAAGAAAAACTCCTTTAAGACCTTAAGATCTCCAAGCCCTCCGTGTGTGAAGAAGCAAGTCTGACAGTTTTTCACTTGGCGGGGCGTTTTGGGCAGGGGGGACTTCAAGAACTATTAAAGCAATCAGAGTCACCAGTGTGGACAAAAGGTAAATCCTAAAGACTATAACTCTTACAACTACACATTACTTGATGTGGTCTTTTAGACTAGCTGCTCTGATTCTTATCAGATCTGTCACATTGTTCTTCTATAAATAAAACCAGCTATCCTGACAAAAACAAGAATGTATTCACTTGTTTGTTCTTGTAATTTGAATTCAGCTTTCGGGTAAAAAGAAGCTGACGATAATAATTGGAAGGATTTAAACCACTTAAATCAAGGCTACAAACCTCTGCATGAATGTAAACTTGATGAGCCTGTGGGAGATAAAAAGAGATTTTCATTGTGAGGTTAGATCAGTCAGCCTTGAAGTTAATGTCAAAAATAACAAGAAACTACCTTCCATACTACTCTCCTGGTGATCATTTTTGAATGCCATGTGCCTCAAGCAGTGCATTTTAATCTTTTCTGACTGTGTTTGCAGATTACCCTTCAGGTTGGTTTTTCTATCTTTTAAACATGTCCAAAGGTAATTCCTTTTATTCGTGTTATGAGGCTGCCTTGCAAGAGCTACATTCCACACTGCATCAAGGATGTGGGACTCAAAGTTTGTTAACAAGTTCACCACCTCCGCCTCATGTACAGTACATGATTAATATTTTAAAAAATCAGAGAGTGTGATTAAAACACAGATATGCGGGTCACACTTACCCCATTCACACCCGTTCACACACTGATGTCAAAGGCTGTTATGTAAAGAGTCCATCAGTATTAACCAATCCTTTTCATACACATTCATACCTCCCCAACGAAGCAGAAGAAGACATTTAGGGTTCAGTGTCTTGCCTAAGGACACATCTGACATGTGGCTGCAGGAGCTGGGGATTGAACCCCAACCTTCCAATTAAGAGACGACCGACTCCACCAACTGAGCAAAGGCTGAGGATTACATGTCAAGCTACAAATTACATCTCCATAACATAAAGAATAGTGATCTTAAAAAAAAGATATGATGAATGTTACCAGACATCAACCAACTGAACTTTGCAATATTGTTTGCATGCAGGATCTCACATAAGCCTCTCTTTGAGATATGTCTATGGTGCATATATACATGATTTTTTTAAGAGCAGTTATGAGTCCACAGCACTAGAGTTCAGCACCATGGACAGCGTCCTACACTGCCAGAGCATGTTTGCTGCTAGTTTTAAGTACGTAGAAACTATCAAGTAAGCTTCAAAAATGTGTTGCTCTTGAATTTGTATCACCCAGAAATGCTTTTGGGGATCCCAATACAAAGATGATTTCAGGTATTGTATGTTTTTAGAGTTATGTTTCCTCTTACACACACAGGAGTCTATGACACTATGCGGTGTAATTGTTGTACTGAAGGTGCAAATGTGTGTAGAGCTGAAAAACTACATTTCAGTCTGTATGTGTTTCTCATTTTGTCAATCAGAAATCTAGAAGAAGAAGAAAATCTAGAGTTAAACAAAGATCACACCAAATTTGGAATCAGACAGAGTCAAAATTCAGGTGTTATAAGAGAGGTGTGCTTAAGGTGTAAATGATCATTTTTGTTCTTGTTTCTTTAAAAATAAAAACATTTCTAGATTCCTTGTCACATTTAGACTTTTAGTCAAATTAGACCTTGAATAATAAAGTTTCATATTTCTCCATTCACCATTGCAAATATTGTGATATATATATATTTTTAAATATCTACAGAGGACTTCATTTAGAGTCTGATTCCGTGCCATCATGATTACTGCTGAGAGATGACGGCTGCTTTGTGTCTCAGCTCTCACTTTAACATGATGCCCGATGCAACACTTGTAGTACCTCAGCTCCTGCGCCCCACATGCAATTTGTAAGATCTCTTCTATCCTTAATTTAGAACAAGATCTTTGCCAAGGAGATGAGCTCATACCCTAAGAAAATCCACTTCTCACTGTGACTTCTGTTAGAAAACGACCTCCGGAGCATCAGTTGCAGGAACTAGCTTCATTAGAGAACTAATCATTGCTGTGAAGCTTTTTATTCCATGTGCTCTACTGGGAACTTTGGATGAGTGGTAATAAAGTCCAGTTGTGACCTCATTTTGCACTGATATGCACTTTCTCTAGTTCTTGAAAAAGCATTGGCACTGAGGTGTACTCAATTGTAAAAACATCCTGTTACAGCCCCAGCCATACCCCCTCTCCTGTGAGTGCAATTGACCTCTATTTTGATGTGTGTGTGTGTGTGTGTGTGTGTGTGTGTGTGTGTCTCTTGGTGAGTTGAGTGAAAATACCATTTAGCATGTTCTGCCTACTGGTAAAACTTGATTGGTGCACAGCTGTAGTAAGGAATAACCAATCAGAAGACAGTATCCGCCTCATCAACGGTCTTGGACCATTTAATTCTTTGATTTACTTTCGGCTTCCTCGACATTGGAACAGCCTTCAAGAAGATCCATAAGGGAGCTGAGAATATTGACATTTTTGAATTTAATCTAAAATCTAATTTTTTTCAGTTTGGGTTAAATGTGATACTTATGGTTATCATTTATAGTTATTAAGTTCACAATTACTATTTTTTTTTTGCATTTAAATTAACATCTTTGTGTTTATATCATGGTTTTTAGTATTTTTTTAACATATAACTTCTCAAAGTCTCTTATTCCTTTTTAATATACCACCTTTAGTAAATCCATTTTCTGCTCCTTTGTAAATCACATGAATTTATCTATAAGCTATATAAATAAAGTTTTACTCATTGATTGTATTCACGAAGGCTAAAATTTGTATTTCAAGACTATGTCAGCTCAAAATAGTCCTACAGTATATTGATGAGATGCCGTAAACACACACACCCAGCTGATGATGTAATGTCAGGTCATGGAGAGTTGAATAAATGTGTGTTATACTTTCAGATGCAGCACATGCTGTGCTGTGTTTGGAGTCACACTGTGGACCTCTTAGCGCTCAAAGTGTAAACAAGAGACTCTGGCAGAACAAGTATATCATTCAAACTTTCTCTTTTTTTTTGTCATGTATTTGTTTTAATTGTACTCTTGACATCATTGCCCTCAATAATTTATCGAGATTAATTTAAGGTTGATTGGATGAATCATGTTTACTCATTTATGTTGGAGTAGTTGCATCGATAGACTGATTAATTGTAATGCAAAGAGTAGTACAGATATAATTACAGGCTCAAGTGTAGTCGCTGTTCTTTTAATAAGTGTTATTCTTTTCTACCCACATCCTACTTGCAGTCTCTCTGCCAACATGCCGTTGGTTTTACTCGTGTGGTAATTATAGAATTTATAACACATCTGATTAGAGCTGCTCATTAGATAAAATAGTCTTCATTAAACTGCTGCAGCCTTTCTCAAACCAACACCCATGCAAATGAATCCCAATTTTGCTGCAATCTTCATAAAGGGAGTGATTATGATGAAGTGTTGTTAAGTGACAGGGAGGTATAAAGTCAGGTTTATAACTTAAGGGGGAAATAATCCTGAAACTTTTCATATCATATATTTTACATTCTTTATACGATGCAAGACAAAATGTGTAACCATGCACAAAAAACTTGACCTCTTGTTCTTAGACGTAACCAGGAATATAATGTACTAAAAACCCTTTACATGAGCATTATATCACTGCTGTCTTCGTTTCTTTCACTAACTACCTGTAGCTGCATGTACAAAAACCCTTCATCCCGTCTATTTGTATAGTTAATCAATGTTGAAAGGTCTTTAAATAGCCTAACATTGGGTTGAATAATTGATGATGATTTATAAGACACACATAGTCCAACTCACCCTGAATTACAACTTAAAATGTCAAACTTCCTCCTGAGTGTATTGAAAGTAACAGCGGAAATCACTTGTATCTTAACTCCACTTAATATTTCCACATTCAAATCACAGCTGAAAACTATTAATTCAATAACCTGCTCCTAAATTACAGGCACACACAAAAACTGATGGAAACTTTGTATTGCAAAGGTTCAGATGTTAACCTTGAATCCATTTTGTTTCATGGAAATGAGTTTCATTTTAAATCTACAGAAGATTTCCACCTGACTCCTGCAGCTGCAAAGAGTTTGTCGAGGTAGATCATGTATAAGTTATTGTTATAATGTTCATGTTATCCCACACTATAAAAATATACTTTTTTTATAAATCATTGAGTGGTTTTCAACATGTAGCTCTGCCCATAGTAAAAAAAAAAGTCCAAACGTATACCTTTAATGCTGACTTTGTTTATGACTTACCCAAACAGAAATGTAGAATCCATCAGAAATTATCAGCAAGACTGTTATTTCAAATGGAAATAGTTGCTGCACTATTCACCCCGAGACATAGCTCTGCACACCACACCGGGTTTCTAAGTAAAATTGAGCCCAATTGACGTCTAAAATGCATATCCAATGGGTTTCTCCCGTTGATGCATTGCAGAAGATATATCACTCCCAATTTTATTAGAAACATGGTGCAAGAGAAAATTATATGATTTGAAATTCTTGGAGTTATGTAAAGCCCGACAGAATCAGATCTATTTTAGTTGAGTAAAAAGTTAAGCATGGCAAAAAGCAGAGTGCAGAGATGGAAGGCTACAAAGCAAGTTGTATTATATTATTTAAGTTTAGATGTAATCTGTATAGTGTCCTAGTTTGTTGTACTAAGACACTGTAGTGAGAGCATTACAATGTGAAAGTCATGATTGTTCTGAAATCAGCCTGCTTCACAAAAGTGTTACTGTGGTACAACACTGCCTCTCTTCTCTGCTGTTTACATTACTTGCTGCTATTTATCATACCAAGTCACTTTAATCATCACTTGTCACTTTATCTTGTCATTCTATGCAAATACTGTCTCAATTCTCAATTCCCCCCCAGTTAACTTCATCATTCATTTTGTACTGTATATACCCCCTGTTTTTGTTTTTATTTTTATTTTTATTTTTATTTATCTTATCTATTCTGTTTAATGTGTATTTTTGAGCTTTCTTGTCTGTGCTGCTGTAACGCCCGAATTTCCCCTCGGGGATCAATAAAGTACTATCCTATCCTATCCTATCCTAAAAGGCTGGAGTATTTCAGAGAATGTTCATGAGTGTGTTTTTGTTTTGTATAACATTGTTTTCCAATCTTTTCCTTCTATTTGATAAGTATAATAGTATTTCTGACATAGAATGGCGAATGTGTGAAAATAAGACCAGGCTGTAATGAATTGGTGTGTCCTCTAACATGTGGCTTTTTCAGGCTTTCTCACAAACGCATCCTGACAGTGTCCTTCCTAATTCACTCGATGTTCTCTCTTCTCTTGTGGGCACTGGTATCTTTCTGTCAAATGTGCCCCTTGCTCTCAAAGCGTCTCCTCTCCTCTACCTGCTGTGCTTATCCGTTTGTGCTCTGTGCACTCAGCCCCTGGTGCTGGTGCCTGGCACGACACACAGAATAAGCTCCATTAGTCAGTGGAGACCTCCCGAGGAGCATCTCTTACCGTAGGTTGGCACATCGTGGAGGGGGCTGCCACTGTGGGAGATGACCCTTGACTGGCACAACAGAAGCACTGCTGGAAGAGTGGTGACCAGTGGGAGGAACATGGATAACCAATTATACAGAAAACCAAAGGGGAATGAAGGAGTATAAAGTCTCTGTTAAATAGGCTGCCAGAGTATTAAAGCTCCGCATGGAAACACTGAGGATGCGGTCTGAAGATTACATTATGTACCCTCTTAATTCAGTGTCAGAGGGAGGGAGCTGTAAGAAGTTTGGCAGGTAAAGAAGACAGCCGGCTCAATCTTAAAATCCCAGCAGGAGTTTGTTTATCTAACGTGTAACCACCTGACTGCCCTGTTGGCCGGAGAACAGATTTACTGATCCATGCTGTCAGAAGAACAGGGAGTCAGTATTTATATGTACACCTACAGTCCCCTGATTCCTCTTATAGATTTTGTATTTGTTTTACAAATTGCGACTTGTCAAAACTGAAAATTACTATTGATTTTATTGGAGTTTAAAGGGAATCAATGTACAAAAGTCAATCATTTTCAAGGTCCAAGGAAGGATATTTTATGGTTTTAAATAAGGGGTGGTTATTTGCAAATCATTTAGTTGCAGGGTGATTAAATAACAACAGCAAATAAAGGAGGACAAGTTGCATACTTACTCAATGCCACAAAAAGATTAATAGTTATTTTCACCTGACAAGAGCCGATTGGTCAAAACACGGTGACCATTGAACTCTTGCGGCTTTTAGTATTATACTGGCTTGTCCTCTTTTTCTTGCATTCAAAGTTATTTTCAAATAAAATCATCACAATCATCAGAGCCTTAAGTGCTTGGCTTTGAAACCTCTTACATGTCAAACAATTGCATTCAGTTATCTTGTTTATCCAAATAATTTCTTCTGTTTGTACTCCTATTGTTTGTGTTTAACAAACTGTAAAACTTTCTGGATTCCCGGGTGTAACATTGCAAAATGTGTAAAAATTCCAAGGATGCATACTAACGCAAGGCAGTGTAATCATTATAAATGTTGTGTCTTAAAGAATCATTTTTTTATTTATTTCAAATTACATCTTCTATAAAAAAAAAAATCAATTAGGCTCCAGTTTTGACCAGCTAGATGTATTAACCAACATATATCTGGTCTTTCATTCTGCTTCCACTTATTCGTCTCTGCACTCCCTCAGGGCTTCTTGTTCACAGCAACTCTCACTCCAAATCTTTGTCCAAAAATGCTGGTTGTGGACCGAGGGGAATTTCCTTCTTTCTACAGCTTTCCCCCAAAGTACAGCCTGAAGCATGACCAGTTTTACAATAATGAAAAAAATGTACTACTCTTTGAATAATCAAAATAAGTGCTAAAGTCAGGTCGTCACATCAGTGGGGGTCCTCCACTTATACTGGTTAGAATGTGGTGAACTGTGTTAATGATCTGTGGCTCAGGAATATTGATGCAGAAAAAGCTGCCATCACCTTGCCTTTTTGGGCCTATAAACTGCAGCTGCATAAAACCTGGCCCATTTTCATGAATAACAAAAAAGGGTTTTCTTCTCTAAGCCTCTTCTTGTGTCAGAGAAAACCCATAGAGAAGTCAAACTTATCTATAATACGTCGATAAAGACCAGTCTTTATCAAGTCTCTCAACTCTTTTGCCTCTTTGGTTTAGTATATTTTAGTTTTCATTTTAGCAAGGTGTCAGAACTCTGACGAGCACAAACCAGTTTCAAAGCACTTAAAAAGCTTGGCCTTGTTCCGGGCATATTCTAACTACAGTTTGATTGAGGTGTGAAAACAAGGCCAACAAACCACAGGGATTTGTGATAGAATGATTTTTAGCATATTCTTATGAACAAATATACTGCTCATTTTATCTGGGTATTCTGAACTGTCAAGAAATAAGCTATGTCAGGACTATAATTATGCAGTATAATTCCGTAACCACGGTAACGTGTGCATGTAAACACACAGGGCTGTCCAATATGTCAGAAAGCAAAAGCTGTTAAACCAGAGGTGTGTTGTTCATGCGCCGGCACAGTATTTTGGCAGCTCCTGATTAAAATAGAGGTATCCACTCAACCATACACACAACATACATTATTTCTCTTCCTCTAAAGACATACTCCAGTCTTTCTCGGACATGTTTGAAGTTTACTGTATTTCACTCCTATATTCAAAGATGATGTTCTTTATCAAGTTTTCTGTGAGTCTTTTGATACCACAGAAGTAGAGGGATATGCTCACAACAAGTCTGTTTAATAATTCAATGTTTAACCAAAGCTGTTATTGGCTTCACATTCTTGAATAATCATCTAGTGAGTATTTTTAAAAGTCAGTGTTTTTATAGATTTGCCTCTTTTGTGTCCCTGGACAGTGTGTCCTTGTGGAGTTGGATTTGAAGAGGCTGTAACTTATGAGGATATCCACTGAACTCTCCTAACTCAGAGTGAACTTATTTTTAAAAAAGCACTGAGGGTTTGTCCCTCATCAGTAAGGCTTCATTAGAGATGTTCAAAGATGGATTCTTTAACCCATGAAGAACTATAACAACCAGTGTAACTTGTTTAAATGTTTCTTTGGGGGCCTGACTGTTGTGCCAAGACAGAATTGAAAACAATGCACCTTTGAATAAAACTAAAAAATGGTAATTAAAGCTCAGGATGAACTGGTGGCAGTAACACTAATTTGATTTTCCATGCATCAAAAACAGTGCAGATGACAATCGCTTAAATTTGACAATGAATGAGACTTGTGTCAAACACAAGATGCTCCTCCCAAGAAGAACAACAACATCCGCTTGTAAAAGCAAGAGCCCTCAAACGCAACATCGAGCCGTCAATCAAGTGTAATAATGATGATGGAAACAAAGTGAGGGAGTCTGGTGATACAGTTAGAGAGTTGTAAAGTCTACAAAGGGAAGAGATTGTCATTACACACAGAAATTGTAATTCTGCTGGCCATGGAGTTTGTTTCCTAAATTCATGGACAGCCCTTACTTTAACTAAAGCCCCAAATAGAAGACTATGAGGCCTGAAGACTGACAACCTTTCACACATTTTTGTCACAAACTATTAGATTTCCAAAGTCAATGTATCTGCAAGCTGCACTTCATACAAAGACAACGACCAGTCTCCAGTTAGCTTCATCAGCCATTCTGCTTTGGCCACTGTTTCCCTTGTGTGTGTACATGCTTGAGTACTTATTGGAGTTTGAGGCCATCACATTAGCTGGTTGGCATTCAAATCTAGCAGGCGGTGAGCAAGGCATTTTCCTGTTTTACTGGCTCACTGACGTTAACTGCTGCCGTGTTAACACAATGACCTAACAGCAAGTGAGGGTCCAACAATGGTGTCACATTCAGTTAGGACACAGTGACAGCAGCGTGTGTGTTTGTGTGTGTGCAGTCGCCTGAACCTGCCTCGAGTTTCCTTTGTCTTCACGATCAACCCGGTTTGCTTCTTATTGTGTGGTGCTGGAGAGAGTGCACTTATATTAGATGATCATATCATAAACTGCTTGACATGGCTCTGCAGACCCTGAAGTGATCAAATATTAAGATTTTACCACAACTGCAGGATGAGTAAAAGGCCGACCGAAGACAGCAGGGACTGGGTTTTAAGATCTCTTTACTGGAGTATGCAGAACTCAAGCAAAACTGTCATGAATTTGTTTAAACTTTAAAAGTTTGTCTCAGATGGAAAAATTGCTTGCAGGTTGTTTGATGCAAGGTTGGCCAACACATTATGAGAAAATTATACAATTTGCAATAATATTGTACAATATTGCAATAACAATATGAAGTGCAATAAATTAATAAAAATAAAGAATGCTTTCTAGCCCTGTGCAAGGCTGTCAAAACCAAGATCTTCCCCATTACGCTACCCAAACCTAATTTGGCTAAACCTAAAAAAAAATAATAATAATGCTGGTGATATAACAAAACAGTTGATTTATATTAAAGTAGAAATTCATGACACTTGCATTTTTACTGTACAGGGGACGGACAAACTATGTATTAGGTTGTTTTATATGAGGCACCATATTTAATATTAATCAAGTCGGTCAATATGACTTGATGCAACATGATCATAAAATGGAGATTTATGGACAAATAATGTGCTGGTTGTAACATCTCTGACTTTGAATGTGTATTGGCAGCACGCTTCACTATAACACAGTGCAACATGACTACAAGGTGCCAAGGGTCATTGCAAATGCAACAACAACAAAACAACGGGATTACTCTTTTTCCCTGTTTGTGAATGAGACATGAGTGAGACAAATCCCTCATGCACTCCTGTTGCTGACTGTGGGTCAGATTTTAAATTCCACCTGATATTTATTTCCCCTTCCTCTCTCTGAGGAAACCAAACATCCCCTTTTCACATCACCCCCTGATGCATGCCAGCTGACTTCATTACAGTCCTGCCAAAGCATCAGTGTGACTGAGTAACCCGGCAACTCATTCAGCTGAAACGTCAAAACCATTCGCTCTGTTGCCTTTTCTTACCCAAGCCGAGCCCCACGGGAGGGATGGGCATCCACAAGACTGGCCACTTTCCAGTTTGAACAATTTCTTCACAACTCATGTTTATCAAAAGAGATGTATGACTGATGCTGTACAAAACCTTGAGCAAAAACAAACACTCATAAGTTTTCTTGTCCAGAGGTACAGTGACTAAACACAGAGCACCATGTGTTTTGTTTCAGCTCATGTGAAGCTGCTGTTCGCTGTCTCGGAGGGCTGTAACACCACATACCCATGACAGACTCATAACCTAACACTCTTGACTGGCAGGTGTGTTTATCCAGGCAAAACAATTCCAACAGACTGCAGGCAGAGCCATCAAAGTGTGTTTCTGTAAGAATGGTGATCTGTTGACAGTAATGAGGAGAATCCAGAGGTTTGCTGTGTGTGCGACGAGGCAGGCTACGGTTGAATGAACGATGCTGAAGAGTGACTCTGACTCACACTGAGATGCTGAGAAAGATGCGTTCTGAGAAAGAGGTTAAAAAAACAAACTCTCATTAAGTGGGGGAGGAGTGCATGCAAAGAAAACAAGAAACGCAAAAACACACTTGTTCAAACCTAACTGTTCCTGGATACATAGTTTACTTGTCCTGAAGATACTCTCAGTGATTCTGCTTGTGGTGCAAAAAACTTCATGATCAGCAGCTGATCACTAGACAGCTAGGAGAAAGAAAACTTTCCGGTTACAATATTTACAATATATATTTAACTCTGTCTGGCTTAAATGAAAACAACAAACTGCATACAATGCAACAATACAGCTCTGTTTATTCAGCCCACAAAAACAGACATTGTTTATACTAGTATTGATCCATCTTTGCCTTAAGAATATTTGCCACACTCTCTTCAGTGATGGAAAAGTTCACAGATATTTCTATGGAAAAATATTTCCACATAGCTTTTCTTTACACCACAGTCAGGATTTGGAATCTGTGCGTCTCTTCCCTTAAGCAGAAAATACAATTACATAACCGAGCCTATAATCTGTGATGTGCAAATATTGAGCTTGAATCAGCTTAATTTACAATAAATATAATACACCTTGTGGATTAATAAGGTGTGGATAATAGCTGCATTATTTTCTCAGTTGTTTGCACCATGATCCCATAAATATGATCCCTGCTACCTCCTCTTTTATTACAAAATTGATTCTTAATACAGTGTGACAGTAACAAAGAACATGTTTAAAAAGCCTGGTGTTGTTTTTGTCACGTAGTTTTTGTAAACCATTTTTACAAAGGAATGGTAAAATTGCTTCTTCTTCACACATAATATCCACAAAATCATGCTCCTGTTTTGTTAGTCTGAACTTGTGGCTGCATGGATCCTAAAGTAAATGTTACTACGGGGGTTCATGAATCTCTGTGTTGTTTGTTCACTCGGACTCTGCTGCCGCTTCAGGTCGTGTGAGTACAATTCCCTGTTGCACTCGCCTGTCAGAGAAACTGCTTTCAGTTCTTCCAAGCCTGCAAATGCAGACCTCTAAGCTGGCATGTTGCAGCCTGCTTGGCTAGCTTGAGCTCATCATTTGTGATGAAGGAGAGTAGTCCCAGGAGCCCTTTTCACAGAGGCAGTTTTACTCTGAAGTTTTTCTCTCCTTTAAAGAGCAGGAGTTAGAGTTGATTCAATGGACACTATGGATAAAGCTGTCTAGATGTTTAAAGCCTGTGGCTGTTCAAGGAGTAGCTAAATTACCACTTGCTGATTATGGACTGTAATAACATCCTTTTGACCCAATTGGTCTTTCATTTCAAGCTATCCTCATAGAAAAATACTTAAGTTGTAGATTTACGTGTTATCATAAAAATAGTCTCAGTCTTCCTCATCACAAGGTTGAAAATACAAAAAACTATACAAAAAAAATCAAGGTATTTCATTTCAGAGTGACCTCAACTATAAATTCAGGCAAATAAAGGCACATCTCTGGTCAGCTGTGGTTCAGTTGGTAGAGTCGGTTCTCCCTCCAGAAGGTTGGGGGTTCAATCCCCAGCTCCTGCAGTAACATGTCCGATGTGTCCTTGGGCAAGACACTTAACCCGGAAATTGCTCCCGCTGCGGCATATGCATGTGTATGAATATATGGGTGTAAAAGCACCTTGAGCAGTCAGAAGACTAGAAAAGCGCCATACAAACTCAAGTCCATTTACCGTTTCAATATGTGACTCGCTCACAGAAACATATTTTTGGACCAAAGAGGCTGAATATTGAATACTAGTCACACAAGCTTTCTTTTTAACGACAGTTTCTCTATGTTGGACAGAATATCAAATAAAGGGGTCACACATTCATGTCAGCAGAAACTGCCAATGTTGCTGTAAACTTCAAAACATGAAAGTCGCTGATGGGACGAGCGGGGAGATTTAATGATTTGTGGAGTAGAAAGCCATTATCAAGCTTTGAAGAAAAACACCATCTTGCAGCAGACAGTGAAACAGCAGAGGATGCAAATGGAGAAACCCATTCAACATTAATCGGACTCTTTAACAGCATCACTCTTTAACAGCACCACCACTCATATCAATAATGCTACACACTGTGTGTGTTTTTTAAATTATAAGTCTTTCCACAAGTGGAAATGCACATACCTGGTATTATTCTATTATTGTATTTCTTCTCTGCCGTTATTTAACTGATGTACATATGTTTGATTTTGATTTTGAATCCTGTTTTTCTTGAGCTGCTGTTATACAAAGTTTTCCCCCATGGGGGATCAATAAAGTTTATCTTTAACAAAAAACTGAATTTATGGACAAACAAATGTTATAAACTCTGGTCCTTTTCAAATATGAATTAGTTGCAAATACATACACCACCTGTACTGTCCTTAAAGCACCAGTGCAACTGAGCCAATTATATAAGGTGACCCTGAAAACTCCCAAATTTAATTTAGTAATTTTTACTACACAAATCTCTTTGCGGTCGGTGTGGACTGTGTGCCAGGAGATGAAACTGAATACATTTCACTGCAAGAGAGCCAAGTTTGAGCCTCCGGTGGAATCTGACTTAACAGGAGGCCTCCTGCTCTGCATTCAGGCCAATGATACATGTTTTTGGAACACCTACTGTTGTCTCTGTGACAAAGACAAACACATGTCCTTCCTGCAAATGTTGTCCGTCTGCTAAGAAAGTTGCCGTAGCTTAACAGTTTAGATCTTCTGTAAAGCCTGCAGTATTAACTTTTGTCAAAAACTTTACACAAAAATACAAGACGGCTTCTTTTTTTAACAGGTACTTTTACTGTGCTGGTTTTCTTATATTTACATTTTCTATTTGTGTCACTTTTGACACTTTTGATTGAATTTCATCTTCTTTGAGTTATGTACTGTATATATAAGCGTAGTGGAAAGAATGGAGCATGCACAGTAGCAGAAAAGCTAAACCTTCAAACCTTGATACATCCCCACCAATAGCCCCCTCTATCTACCTCTGTATGTTCACTGCTACATGTACAATTGTATTTAAAATAAAATAAAATGGTATTATGTTCTAAAATAAAAATATATTCTAACTGCAGCATGATGAAGTATCATGGGGCTTTAGGGATTTACATAAAAAGGGTGAATGTTAAAAGGCTTTGCAGGGCAGAGAAAATAGTGAAACATTATTAATTCACTCCTTTCTGCCGGGGCTTAAACTTGATTGTTTAAAATATACTGTGAGATTGAGTTTCAGACCCACTGATTATCTAGTGTGAAAAACTTTTATGAAGGTTAAAAGGTCCCACTGTTGAACAATATCATATTTCAATATCAGAGACTGGAAATTGACAGGTGACACAAGTTTAATGTGGAAACTAAATGGAGAGTTTACAGCCTGGTTCAGGTCTGCCAGTCTGCCTGCAGTGCTCACACGTTACGTTGGTAAAATCCAGCCTATTTGTTTATTATTTCTTGTTTTTTTTGGGAGAATCACCGCACATGGCCATATATGAGCTGAGCTGTCAATCAACTCTTGGAGCAGATGGAGCAGGTGATCTTCACATTAGAGCGTCCAGTTTGCTTCAATCCAGCGGGGGGAGAAATATGAATATCTTTTTACTTTCTTAAAAAGACATTATATATTTCAACAGCTCCACCTAAGATCAACTACTTCACCATATTACTGTGAATAAAAGCATCAATATCCCAGATGAAAGACCTATTAAGAATGTCTAAGATTAAACATTTCTCCCTGTGCTTTTTGTCCAGGATATATTTCAACGTCACAAACATCATATCTTTTCCCTTAATTTCAAAGCTTTGGACTCCTGCCAGGATTCACATTGTAATCTTCTCAGTGTAACATCACTGCAGAGATAACATCGGTCTTCCATCTCAGCTCTTCCGCCGTCTGTCCAGTTCCTATCTGATCTGTCTCTCTCTCTGTCTTTCTTTTCTCCCTCAAAGACACGAAGGCAGACATACACATATTACACAATATGATGTATTGTGAAGATATGACTCCAAAGGGCATCCATTAGGAAGCTCATGTAAAAGGAATCATTGTTGATGAGGACGTTGATGGCAGTAGAAATCAGGCTTCACCCTTGGACATCCGCACTCCCAGCTTAACTGAATAATCCACTGTAAATCTTATAGAGTTGGGTGTGGATCTGTTATTAAGTTACCGAGCAGCACCTCCCTGCACATCCTCTTTCATTACCAAACACAGCTACAGACAGAAGATCCAAATAATGATTCCTTTGAATGAGGCCAGTACAAAGAGAAAAGTTCAACTGAAGTTCAACCACAGATCAACTTCCTTCCAAACTAAAGGGTCTGTTTCGACTATGAGAAGAGATTCAAGACTTAACATTGATCGGAACTTCACATGATCAAAAAGTTTTCTTTTAAGAGACAACACCAACAGCTCTGTGGGACTGTACTTTGGCACAGATCTGTTACAGCCATCGGCACTTAGCCAGGGCCATCTCGTCCTTCAGGGTATCACTTTAGTGAAATTAAGTACTATAATCAATTAGAGTGTCCCCATGCAGTTATAAATTTGTATTCCTTTTTAAAATGACTGTATTCGTACTGTATCATTACAGTATCGTTCTGGGATGGTAACAACATCACACAGGAGGGCAACAAGGGAGAAGTAGCCTTTCAGTTAACTCAAGTGTATTAACGTCTGTAAACAAAAAAAATTATGCAAAGATATAATGATTACTTCAAAGTGTTTTCATAATGACAATTAAGTCTACTGTGTTTAATGATTTTGGTAAGAATAATAACAGTTGCTCACAAGACTAAAGACAAAGTACAACCAAGGCTGATAGGAATGTCTTCTAATTCTTTATTTTAGGCTATATATTGATAAAAACTAAGTATATGTCTATTTATTATTACCGAAATGAAGATTTTGATTAAGTGATGGCAAAAAATAAAAAGTCAGGGGATCAGCAAAGTTATTATATGTTGTACTGGGGACCATTAGTGTCTGTGGCAAAGCTTCCGTCAAACCATTTGATAGATGTTGAGATAGTTTACAGGATATATAATGGTTTGTCCTGCTGGTGTTGTAGGGTAATGTCAGATGATTACCAAAGTCTCTGGGCTCCATGAATGAAACTACAGAATATTTAACAATCCATCATGTAATTCATTCTTGTCTGAAGACTGACTGACACATTGTGGTGCTAGCATAGCTCAAAGTTGACACAACAGTATTAATTGAATCAACCTGATCCTCAATAATGTAACCCAAACAGTTTCCAGCACGCAGCCTGCTGATCTTTTTCCTTCTCTTCAACATCCTCACCTGAACTCACTACCTGTCTCAAAGAAGCTGTCAGACTGAACGCATTCAAACATGAAGTTTAACTCTGTCAACTTTGTGACATCCACCTACAGCCTTTTTTTTTTCTACTGGTAACATAGCAACAACAGCTCAGTAGCATACTTACCAGCACGTGCCCTGGAGCAGTGTGACTGGCATTTTTAAACTGCGCTCTCTGACTGCCACCTTAATCACATACACACAAGAAGAGGCAGGAACAGAGCAGACTCGCACATAAACCTCACCAGCAGCAACGAACAGTATACAACAAAATACACTCTAAAGCAGCCAAAGCCCATCATACAGGATATGGTGTATTATACACGTTTCCTTAGCTTTGTCACACTGATTTAAAGAATGTAAAGCTCAATACGGATAACTGTCAGAACATGTAGGCAAGCTGGTGTGAAGGGTTTCAGGATCTTCACAGTGATGGAAGCACACAAAGCATAGTGACAGACGCATATACAGATATTTAACAATCTACCAATAGTATACTGTCTCACAGTACACTACTGTACATAGTACAGAGTCAGTTTGTATTATTCCACTTGAACTTGGTAAATAAATCCCTGACAATGCTTCACATGTTAAACAATTTCTAATATGTTATGAGACAGCAATGGTGTAAAAAAATATCTTCTGGGAAATGATATTGAAGTCATTTGAAACATTATTATTTAAATATCACAGGTTTCCAAATAACTAATATCTTGTCTGTAAAGTTAATTGAGTCATAAGCAAATAGTCGACACAACATATCATCACGTCTGCAGTTTTAAATTATAATAAGTTCTTCATAAATTGGTCAAAATATTTTGTGGCTCTCTTCAGTTTCTTTCTGACAGACAGACTTAAGCTTAAGGCATGTGTGATGATAAGCACAGGGACTTTTCATAACGCAGGCTTACCAGTTTTGGTATTTATAAAAAAAAGTTCTACCAAATCGCCACAACCCTTAAAATGAAGTTCTCTTATATACAGCAGCTCATTTCTAGTCTCTCGACCACTCAAGGCACTTCACACTACATGGCAGCATTCACACACTCATTGCTTGACTAAACATACTTCAGCACGCAGACCAGAGGAGCTGGGGATCGAACCTTCTGATTTAATAGCGACACACTTTACCTCTGAGCCACAGCCATCCCAGTAAGACATATCCCCAGTGCTGTATGGATGAAAAAATGAATCAGTAATTCAAAAAGATTACTGCCAAACTGCAATTTCACACCACTCATTGATCATCTCACTATGACAGCTTATACTGTATCTGAGATATAATAACGTTTTGATAAAGCTAATAGTTAGGGCTGGCTCAGGTATAGACCAGCTTCTAGTTATGCTGCTATAGGCTAAGACTGCCATGGCAACCTGTCACCTAGAGCTGCTGTTTCTCTCTCTCTCTCTGCATTCTCATCATATGACTGCATGTCACTGTCAGTAAATCTCCATGTACCACGTAAGCAACTAACCATATATCTTCCTGGGAGCTCCTGAGCTCCCTTGTCTTGTAGGTTCCTCTGGATCATTGGTGGGGATGGCCATGCTGCTATGGACCCCCTCAACCGGAAGGTCGAGGGTTCGATCCCCAGCATCAACATGTCCGACGTGTCCTTGGGAAAGACACTTAACCCTGAATTGCTCCCACTGCTTCATCGGCGGCGTATGACTGCGTATGAATGGGATTAGTTACTTCTGATGATCTCACTGCAGTGTGTGAATGGGTGTGAATGGGGAGGTGTGACATGTGGTGTAAAAGCACTTTGAGTAGTCAGAAGAATAGAATAACTTTATTGATCCCAAACTGGGAAATTGTGGAATTCCCAGAAGACTTGTAAAAGCCCTATAAAAGCTCAAGTCCATTTACTTACGTAGCTGTTACAGCTAACACTACACACACTTATACCACTTTTACCATATTGACATTGTAGATATAAATCGTATTCATTGTTGTTGTTGCTCTGTTTATCCCTATCCTCCTCCTTCTTCCTGCATCTCCCTCTATCCCACTTTCCAAATGCAACACAGTTTTGGCAGATGGCTGTTCAACATGAGTCTGGTTCTGCTCGAGGTTTCCGCCTCTTAAAAGGACGTTTTTTTCTTGCCACTGTGACTTTGCTAAAAGTTGCTTAGTGCTGTGCTCATGATGTATTAATGAAGGGTCTGTGTAGATAATATAGCAAAGAACAAGGTCTTTTACCTGCTCTTTTGAAACGCGTCTTGAGATAACGTGTTATGAATTGGCGCTATACAAACAAAGATTGATTTATATAATGATAAGCCAATAATACAGGCATCAGCAGATGAAACAAATAACGTTCGATCTGCTACATGCATAAGATTAAGGAGAACTAGCAGACATACGTTGCTAAAGAAATAACACCTTATAAGCTCTGTCCTATAGTGACCAGCAACTGGTGGTAGCAGTCGCTGTGTCTGGCAGTGTCATCACTTTAGGGTCCATGTATGTGCAGAGTGCTTTATGACTTCATTACTGCCACTTAGACCTGAGAACACTGTTAACCCTGACCCACAGCACTATGATGGACTGCCCTGCTTAGTAGCTGTGACAAGCAAGTCCACATGGACACACACTCCTCCTTTAGCCCCTCAGTCTGAGTCTGTCTGTAGAGGGGCTAAGTGGGGCTCCTCTGTCCCTGCTCTTCTTACCTCCACCTGTGTGACTGTTGTTGTGTGACCTCTGCAGTTCACTGAGAAAAGCCATATAGAAATACTACATCTCCTCTGTGTGTGTGTGTGTGTGTGTGTGTGTGTGTGTGTGTGTGTGTGTGTGTGTGTGTGTGGACTTTGACTCCAGAACAGCCTAGGGTGCAGTCAGATCATCAGTCAAGACTTGTGTCCCATCTGTTTGACAAGAGTAAGTCCTACTCATAGAGGAGATGTGCTGTCATCCTGCACTCTAATTTGCACCCATTAACAAGCACCCAGGACGCCCTCATCACCCATCAAATCAGAGTGCTTTTAAAGATGCCAGTGATAAGTGATGGCAGAGCTTCAAGGACAGAATCAGAGGCGGGAACTGGACTATACTACTGCTTTCTCCTGACCTTGTGTCATTATGCTGTGATGGGATATTATACCATATATAATAAGGGTAATAAAGCCCTTGGCAGTTTTCCCTGCAGGACATGATGGGGAGTGTGCTTTGTATGTTTTTGTAGATGGCAGTCAGTATAAACCCAAACTTTGTTAAAGATTTAAAAAAGTGAAGACCATCAAGAAGTGGATGAACTCTACGAGAGGGGTGTTGAATTGGCAACTCATGTCATGAACGAGGAAAAAAACACAGCAAGGCTCCATCTTTTATTAATATCTGTTCAGAGATGAATTCTCAATACATTCTGACCATGTCATTCATCTGTTAATAAATCATGTTTTTGATGGAAGGTAAGGTTTTCCACACATTGAGCCCCAAATAGAAAATAGCAGTTTTTCCAAATGTGAATCAAGATTAAAGCAACATATTATTTTCTCCCTATATAGGATTACACATTTTTTAATTTAAATACAATATATATTATATTATTGTATATATATTATATACAATAATATAATATATATATATATATATATATATATATATAAACAAAATCAAACAATACTGCGTCCCTGCTTGCTATCAGATGCTAAAGTTTTGATGTCACAACATCAATAATGAAGAGGAGTTTGCTAAAGCAAATCGTGATTACTGGCTTTATCTGTTGTATTTTTCTTTTAAGGGAGTGAAGAGTGATAATTGTATCTTTTAAAAGGGACAGTAAGGGGGCTTAAGATGGTGATGATCAACTGAAATGTCCCCGATCCAATTTAGGTTTCCCTATCATTATCCACAGCCCCCCCTGTCCCCTCATTTGCCCATGTTTAACTTCTTTAAATAGGGTATAAACTTGGGCTTGATGTAAATATTTTATTGGAAGGCATCTTTATTAAACTCAACATAGAATCATTCAGGCATATGCACTTATTGTTGCACTTAAGTGAAAGTCAAATTCATTATAATTTTTTTCAGACGATAAAAGCAGGTAATTAGAAATTACTGTTGGTCCATGCAACAATTGCATGAATGAATCCTTACACGGTACCTTTATCTTTTCATGAAATGTGGTGATATTGTGAATTTCAGCAGGATTTCCAGAGGTGCATATTTTCACTTCAGTTTGTTTGATGTATTTTTTGTCCAATAATTGAGCTAATACCAAGCAGCTCATGTATTCTCCTTTCATGAAAAGAATGCTGATCCATATGTTTAAACCACAACATTGTGAAGATTATAGAAGTGTGATAGATTTTAGGTTCAGTTATAATGTGCTTCTCCATGTAGGACTAACAAAACACTGCTCAGTCTTTGATCTCACATTAACCAAAAGTTGAATATTGAATCTTCAAAGCAGAAAAGATGATTTCTGAGATATCTTTAAATAGACACTAGAAACAGAAACACTTTTTCTTATGGTTGCTCACCTATTGGCATTCTATATTTGTTTTGCATTTATATTACATTTCCCTGCATTGAATCTTCCCAGGTTAAAAGAAACTTGGAGGCCTGCCAGCAGGCTTTTAGGAGATACGTGGTTGCCTCAGACAGATGAACTCTGATTAGGACAAAATCATTTAGGAATCCGAGACCTGGTCGGTTTTCATTTTATACATTAGAGGAAGCCCTGTGATCATAAAGACAAACACTACTGTTTACTGTAATTACTACAATAGAAAAATGTTTATTACATTAGTGAAGTTAATGTCACAAAATCATCAAAAGCTGTTTGTCTGTTTGTCAAGTTGGAGGGACAGGTGTTGAAAGTACGAGTATTAAACTTGGAAACAGCCTGACAGGACTGAACAAATATTTTCAAAATAAGGAACTACTAATGATATCCTGTCTCACCCACATCATATGCCACAACGACAATCAATGTAAATGTCTATATTCAGACACTCTGACACATCCCCTCAGGACGTAGTCGTTAAAGTGCCAAAATAAAACTTTTGACTGGCAACTGTAATTTCTATTGAACAGAACAGTTCAGTACTGTAATTTCTATTGAACAGAACAGTTCAGTACTGTCATTTCTTTGGAACAAAGTTAGTAAAAAGACATGAAGAGGAGGAGATTTTGACATGAAAAAAGAGCACAGTCCCTTACTCAATAAACATTAAGGCCTTGTCCGGATGTGAAAATGACATTTTTCCTCTCCAACTAAAAGAAAAATCTGTCAATATGACCCTCATATGAATAATCATATTTAGTCACACATGAAGAGCAAAGAAAGATAATTTAACAGGTGCACAGGTGAATTAAGGTGATGATGTCTTCGTTTCTGAAAATCGATAGAAAGGAGTTTCAAAAAGCTTAATTGTCAGTATCCTTAAACCCATTTTCTTTTGCAGACAAAAGTAAAAAAAAATGCATGGAAAAACTACATTTTAAAAAACATGAACTAGGCTTTTGTTGAAAATGTAGAATCTAAATAAATAAATTGAGATTCAATCACTTGCTTCCCAAGGGACAGAAAAGTCCACATCTAAACATGACAATACATTAGGTGTGTCTATGATAGGAAGAAGCTATAAAAGCTTTAACTACAAAAAAAAAACCTAAAAGTGTCAACCAAGGCTCATGATTAATAATAATGATAATATTAATGACAGTCTCACCACTTCTGAGGATAACAATGTAAAGTTTGTCCTGAGAGTGACATCAGAGGAAGGTTGCTGGAACAACTGAAATGAAAAGGATGGTTTCTCTCAGGAGGCTAAATGTGTTCAGTGAATCTTAAAGCAATTTGCCCATGAGATTTTGACATTGGTCACTAAGTGGAAGTGATTTGTGTTTTGATGATAGTACTTCAGGTCACCTAGAACATTTGGAGTCCTCATCCGCGGATGATGACTATCTGCAGGAACTAACAGAATTTATGGTCATTAGATTTAAAAAAAATAATTTGCCACACACGAGGAAGATGGTCGAGGAGGTAAATTGACCTGATTGTGTAAATAGATGAAAACTCAGTGAGTCACCAAAAACAGATGGTTTGCATCTCCAGGATATGTTTAAGTTCTGTGAATGGACAGTTTTTAGAATATTTTGTTTCTGAGTCCAGTTAGATACAGAGTTGAATTTAAAAAAGTAATATCCAAGCAATGCTGTTTAAGTAGTTGGTTTATGTGTTGAGACAGAGTTCAGATTACTGTTGCAGCCTGGTGAAAACAATTCCACCTTATCAATGCCGAGGGAAAAGTGTTACAGCTCTGAGGCTAAAGATAATAACAATAAATAATCAAAACTCCCTGTTAGATCATTTTTGTCTGAAATCTGAGCAGGGTTTTTGTGTAGGTACTCAGCTTGTATACAGATAACATTTCATCTATTCAAACTCATCAATGCACAATGTTTTGAAAAGGAACCCCTTTCATGATCTGACACGGCTCAGGGAGAGATCTCCAGTCAGCCTCACATATTTTTAGAAATCAGTAGGTGTTTCAGGTCCAGGACGGTGTACTGCAAATGTTAACAGTCTTGGGGACTTCACCGACTACAGGCATCAGATTGAGTGCACTGAATTCAAGTTTGAAAATCTAATATGTGTTAAGTTGCCTTTTCATGCCCTCAGTCCATTCATATTGGCTTTTTTTTTTTGCTAATTTCTTTCCTTTCACCCAGACAGCTGGATTCTCTCCTTCCTCTAAGTCGTGTTTTGGACTCTCATTGCCTGATACTCTGCCCTCTTAGTCTGTGAGCCTTATATTGAGTTATTTAATCTTGTCTAATCCCTAAAGAAGCTTGAGCCGTTTAAGCAACATAAATGTGATTTAATGGTGTTTTCTTTTTTAGGTCCAACTACGGATGAAATGTACCTCTTAATTTCTGCTTGATCTGGAGTTTATGACCGACATTTAAAAATTGGAGGTGATTTTACATTATATTTAACATAACTTTAATATAACATATAAGCAGCCCAAAATGCTGAGACTAAGACTTTAGTATTTTGGGTATTTTTCTTCATACACTGACACTATCATAGGAGTATACTGTTATTAAGATCAGCTTTTTATTCCTCTAGTACTCAGTTAACAAATGATAAAAGCAGCAGACCACTGTAAATTCTACAATGTTTTTTTTTTTTTTACCAAATTGCTTTGTCTGGTTGACTTTTATGTTTCAAGCTGAATAACTTTTTTTAAAATACACTAATATCTAATTGATGGGTACATACATGGCATTTCATTAAAATAATGATGCTATAGATCCTGAGGAAAAATCAATATCTTCACCAGTTGGTGATCAGAAGGGGTTTACAGCTTTGTTCCCATGGACCTTCATGAGCATAAACCCTGGAACATATTGTTGAGGTCAATCTTTTCAATTCAAACCTTATTCAAAATGTGTATCTTCGTTGGTTTTGTTTGCAAATTGAATATTAAAATCCATTCAGCTCAGGTTTATAAAGGGTACTAAAATCCTCTGTATTCTGATGTTAGTCAATAACTCAGGGAAACTTACGCTGAACCTTTAACGTTGGGAATTATATTTCTAAACCATAATACAGATTGACATTTTTCTCCAATGTATCATAGTAAGAGGATATAAGATCTAGAAACAGAGATGCGCACCCATTTGTTTGCCAAATGCCATCTTGTCTGACATGGAGGATTTATTTTAACAAGTGCAATACTGAGCTGGACAAAAGCACTAACTTAATCTTTACTGTCATAGCATCAAAGATCAGCTTTCAAACAAGGTACTGGTACTGTAGTACTTGTTTCACAGACTCTCAAATCCCCCCAAAATAATATAACCATGTTAATGATGGGCTCCTTTGCTTCAGAAGTGATGCTCAGCCAATACAGCACAGTCAAGCTACTTAGCTGCACTTAGCAAAACATAACATACTTCAATTATTCCCCATCTTTTCAAACCTGCAATTTATTTTTTAACCTTGTGCTCCAAAGCTCATCTTAATGTCCAGAATCCGTCCATTTACAGGGACCCAATTAAACGAATAGTGCACAGAAATCAGTGACCAAGGTGGTTTTCTTCTGATTATTCAGACCGACAGCATGCAATTTGTCCAACCAATGTGTCTGCTCAAGGTTTTTCTGTGGAATTCATAGCTTTTTTTTTGTCTGAAGCTACGGTCCAATTAATGACGTCTTGTCCTGTTGATAAATATTATCATATGAAACAGATGGGTTCACAGGCAGACCTCATTTAGCTCAGCTGCAGTGATAAAGCTCACGTGCTGCCCGTTAAAATCATGAACATGTCACATCAGAAAAATGAATTTTAATTTTTTTTTTTTTTTAGCAGCATTATGAGCTGAAAATTGGCTCAGTGCTAAGACAGCTCAAAGCATGCCAGTGATCTGTCTTTGTTACACCTGTGAGGAGTTGTGTGCCTCGCATGTTTGTGCCTGTTTTTTCAGGATGCGCTGGTATCCTCCATGCTAGCTCTGCATCATTCACTTTAGCATGTGCTCGCCAATTATCTTGCCCCCCAGCACCAAGGCAATCTGATTTTATTCAATTGGGGACTCTCACCCACCTGTGTCTGCATTAAACCACAGGGTTTTTTTTATTTTTTTCAAACTTCAGCCATGTATGATAACAATTAGATCAGTCGTAAAGTAACTATTTGATCTTAAGCACTTATCCTTGAACTGCCTGCGGATCTGTCACTATGTCACATAATTGGACTCAAAGCAAATATAGTACCTGTGAATTTGAATGTGAATTAGTTTGTAAGTGTGAGCTCTGTGAGCCTGTCAAATGTGTAATTTATGGTTACATGGACTCCAGAATGCATTCCAATAACCAGGTTTTAAAATAGAGATAACACAATAGATGGTAGGATACTAAAATTTACTTCACATTGGATCTTATACCAATAAAAGCATTGGTGCTTCTGTAATTGAATTTCCCCACTCAACCGGCCTACAGTATTTAAATTGGTCTAGAAACATGCATCTCATTTCAATTCCTATGTGTTGTTATCAAAGGGCGTAGACCAAAATGCCTTGTGACTCTAAAACCAATTGGGGCAATGTAACACATTACGAAGCAATAGACTGCTAAACCTGGTAGGTATTCTGCTTCAACATAATCTAAGGCCGTTGGTCATGACATCATTTATTAGCCAATACTTGGTAATCTAGTTCACAGTTTTTAATACTGTTTTAAAAGTAGATTCACAAGTTTCCACAGCAGCTGCAGCCATCCTGCTTATTTATTGCCTTTAACTTGGCCTGGCTTGTGTGGGGTCAGCTTGAAATATGTCTGACCAGGAGGGGAACCAGACCCAATAAGTTTGCCTTCAACATGGACTATTTATAGGGAATGGTGTCTCATTCAAAATGGCACACTGTGCACTGTTGTATAGATTCCCTAACAGTTTACATTCATAAAAAATACATTTGTGTGAAGAACTATAGTTAAATATTATGTTCCTAAAGCTGTGGGTTAAAATCTGTGTTTAAATTCTGCAGTTTTATTTCCCCTGAGTGCGCCTGAAATCACTCCCTGAACCGTCACAGTATAATAGGAGTCTACAATTTTCACTCCATTGTGTGAACTTTCTATTGCATACATTTTAGATTTAAAAGCCAGACACTCACAATGGTAGGAATAAAACATACTGTAGTAGGCAGTAGTGGGACTAAAATGAGAATTACTGCTGCGCAGACAGTAGCATGGTTGTCTGAGGTGGTGATTGCTTCATTGTCTGGAGGTGTGGAGGCCAGACACAATGACCTCATTTGTTGCTGAAGTGTAATTATAAAATGTTGGATGTGTCATGCTGATGGTAGGTTTCTGTTGGGGTATAGAGGGAAAGGCCCATCACTTAAATTATCCCTATTCTGTCATTTTTTCAGAGTTTGGAGGGAAGTAGTTGTAACATGTTTTTTAATACTTTTCTTCTCTGTATTACAGGTCCCGTTTTTATTATGTTTCATACTCACAAGCTCACAGAATATATGATACTGTAGCTGTTTTCACATATACACTGCTGAAAATATCTAGATAATTTCAGGAGGACTGCTATGGATATTCTCCTGAACTGGCTGTTCACATACTGTATGTTTCTCACAGCTTGAGACTATCCCTGTCAGCTGGGAGGGGGGGGGGGGGGGGGGCTGGGGGGTCTCCCGAGGGAAGATGCAACGTAAAAAAAGACATGGAAATAGTGGACGAAGCAACAGAGTCCAATATACGATGTTATACTGAGAATATTTGCCTTTATATCAATGTTACGAGTGGTTCGTAAGAATCACAATGTCAACAAAAGAGGGAAGAACAACATACTGACGAGCAGAAAACATAATGCAGCCGTTTAATTACTGGCTAGTCGCAAAATACACTGCACTGTGCAGCTGTCGTGTATAAACCTCACTGGCTCATTGGCTCGAGCAGAATTCTCTGGAGAATATCCTGCTGCGTTCTCACATCAGGTCACTCAGACTTGCTGACAGGAGAAACTTCGGGTGAAGTCCGAGTGAAAAGTTTGGCTGTTTGCGTTCACACATACAGCTCCTCCTGGAAATATCAGGCGTTATTCAGGAGTTTTCTGCAAGTGTGAAAGCTCTATTTGAAAACTAGACAAAAAGTATAACTTTACCATCCACAAAGACACTACCTGAAGAAAGAGAAGGGAGAGTAAATCAGGGGTTAAGTTGATTAATATAATGCCTGTAAGAAAAATTCAGTAATTTAAATTGTAGTAATAAGAAGGCATGATGCTGAGAAGTGTTTCATTCTGACAGACTCATCAGGATTTGGTTCTGTTAAATCTTGGCCCTGAGGCACCCTGTAAATAATTAGTTATTATCAAAGGTGGCCTGTTTTAATATTGGAATAGAGCTGGAGTTCCTTGTCATGATTAATTCACTGCACTCTAATATGTTATATCTAATTCACTAGAGAAGTCAACCTCTTCTCGCTGAGCTCTACTTTGTAACACCCTGGGGGGGGACAACAGAGTAACCTATAATGCACCTTGCCACAGAGTGCATAAAGCTGCTGAATAGGATTTCCTGTTGGTGTCTGAGAAGATTCAGGCACAGGTATAGCTATATTCAGACAAACAATGGTACTGACATTAGACATATGAGCAAAAAGTGCATTTTCTATTGAGACTACGGTGTTAACTTGATGTCTTCACAGTAGGGCCCGACTGACTGATATGGGATTTTTGGGGCTGATATTGATATTGAGGAGAGAAAGTCTGATCGGCCGATATCTTAGATCTATGAAATCTGTAGCGATAGATGGATATAGATTTACACATTTTGCGCCGATCCCTCAAATGCAGTTTTGAAAACACTTGTGGATAAGATACACAGTATAACGAAGACAAGATGGTCAATTGGAAAGTAACTGGAGAGTGACAATGCTAGTGAAAGAAAACTGCTAGTATGATACAATGAAACTCAAATTAAATGCTACTTGTCTGGTAAATAAATCTAGTATTATCGGTGCATATCTCAGATAAAATTAGCCAATGTTGATAGTCAATGGATAAGCTAATATTGGCTGATATTATCGACTGACAGATTAATCGGTCGGCCTCTACTTCACAGTGTTCATAGGCAGATAACTTGTTTTCCAAGAAAGGTAAAGCTGTCTGAAATTAGTGGGATGTGTTTTGTAGCTACTCCAAAGATTGGCAGCTATGGGTTGCACAATTATCTGACCAACATCTGGCAATTAAACTCTTCAACACTGCTAATCATCGTTTTAGGACTATCCCATTAAAAGCTCTGAATTAAGCTTTAGAAATGATAAGCTTTTGGTCACAGTGGTAACTGCACATTAATAAACCTTTCCATGGTTCTAAAAATGAGATAATGGTGTTTTAGCATCTGAAAAGCTTTCAAAGTCAAGCATGTACCATCAACACCGCTTTAAAAATCATATTTCATTGCTTCACCTGCACCTGAAATGAAACAGTCCCCCAACAGAGCTCCATACATGTTTTAATGCAGGACTGTTTCCAGTCTGAAAGCCTTTAAGTCGTGTTACATGCTAATGCATGAATACATTAACACTGATCAAACCTTCCTTCAAAATAAGACTTTTAATATCCTTAAACACCTACTTAAGGCTGTTGCTTTTCATGGAGATTTCTCTTATTATTTGACTACTTTTCCTATCACTGTGAATAAATATATCTTGCATTAAGTTTGTGTGTGTCTGCAACGTTGTGCATGTGTAGCCCTGTGGGTGTGTATAATTACTCATACATGCAAGGTGACTCACCAAAGAGCCGGGAGAGATAGTGAGAGATAAAGAGAAAGCGAGTAAAGAGAGGAGACAGCGGGACGTAGAGACAGCCTAGTAGACGAGAAAATACATAATGACCTAGAAGTAGTCGCAGAAATGAAAATGTGAATATACAATCTTTCAAAGTTAGTAATGTCTCAGAAATCTTACTGTTGGCTTAGGGGAGGGTCAGTGAGCCCCCGATATGCATCTACGCTGACTAATTAACTACTTCCAGCTCAGTGGTTTAAACTTTGAATAAGTAAATGCTTGTTATGTAGTAAATAATAGAACTACTTCACAGAAACCAGATTTATCTCAAGGGACCTTAATGTGAACAAAGTAAAGATATCCATATTTCTGTGCATCCCGTTTCCTACGGAGTTCAGACCAGCTGTAGTGCTGTTGAGAAATGCTTGATGCCTCTTTCTGTTTATCCCACACACATTCAAGCATTCAATTCGCGTACAACAATTATACGATTATAGAAGAAAACTATTCAATTGAACTACAGGTGGCTGTAACGCAACAAAAGACACAGAAAACGTCACCAAAGCCAAGAACGACGACAACTGTTGGTTTATAAACATGAGCGTTAACAATGCAAGCTTCAAATTCTTACTACATTTGGCATTTTGCTTTGAAAAAAATATATATTTATTTCACACACTAGGCCTGATTAGCTCAAAATATTTTTTAAAAATTTTCAGTAACACTGATTATAAATATAAATAAAAGCTTGAGTTTCTTTCGCTTTTACCTCAGCAGGGTAAGTTTAAAGTTTTAATATGTTCTCATTTACTTGGTTATGTTCATTTTCCTAAATTCCTGTAAAAAAAATGTTTAACCAGGAATTTGTTGTTTGAATCTTAAATCAGCAAATTTGACCTGGAATCTAAAAATGAATCGATATCTACTAGGAAAAGGAATGATTGATTTTGCATCTTGCAGCAAATTTGGCAGTCAATCTACAGTCGAACCCTCACCAACAGTATGGTCATGAGCTGTGGGTAGTGACCTGTCAGCAAGTATATTCAGCCTTGTGTAAAAAAAACACAAAATGCACATACATATTTAAGTACATCAGTGGTAAGCTGGATTTGCCATTTGTCTCCCCATTGAGTCTTACCTCTGAATAAACAATCCACTGGACATATTTGTAATTCTGTACATAGATGTCCTATATCAAGAGCAAAGAAGGGAGATAAAACCGAGTCTCTATGATTCACTTTACTACAGTTTAACTCATGTACGCATGCTGTGAGCCAACTTAGACAACGTCTCCAGAGTCTGAGTGTTCACACAGAACTATACGATGAATGAACATGAACATTAAACACAAGTGAATCAAAGATTTATCAAGTGAATCTGGGTGGATGATGTAAGACGTTGTAACTTTTTGGGATATAGAGGACAAGAGAGAGAATCACGGATTACTGAAGGTTGGGTGATTCCTTTTCAAATACTAACTTTAAACTGAGATTTAATCTTCAAAGCAGATCTTTCACTGCTTTTTGTTTATAAATGGACTTGTATTTACAGTCCATAAGTGAGATTGTTCTGTATGCGTGTTGAACAGAAAAGTACTGTGACTCTACATCAGAGAATACTGAATTGTGTATTCTCCCCATCTGTCAGCTGTGGATGACTAGAGAAAACATAACAAACAATAGCTCACTTTGCCTCTCCACCTTTTAGTCTATCAGTTTATCTTCTATAGTGTTTCAGTATCCACTCTCGTCCCTGTGTACCATATTATTCAGCACACACACACACACACTCATCTGCTCCACTCACAAACATACACAGACCGCTCCCCTTTCACACTGTTGCTATTCTTTCTGTTTTGCTCTTTTTTGCCATTTATCTCTGCCTCTGAGTGTCTGATTTGTGCTCCTGTGATCCCTGCAGTACACCATTGTTTTATGATTCTGGGCCTCGGTGCCACGGCAATCTAGGGCACCATCACAAGGAGCAGACAGTACAACTGCTGTGGCATATGGAGATAGTGAGACACAGAGAGGGGAGATTGATGAGTACAGAGATTACAACACAAGGATTTATTTTTCCCGGCCCACTTTTAAAGAAGATAGGTGAGAAAGTGTAGTCTAATGATCTTATCTGAGTTTATCTTTCAAATATCTATCTGCTTTCTGTCAGGGATATTGACTTTGTTTTTTGGGGGTTTTTTTTATGGGGGGGGGAGGGGGGTATACTGAGATGCAGTACAGCTCGTCTTCCTCAGGTGCACATTTTAAGGACATGATAAACCTGAGAGCACACTGAAAATCCAGGATTTGGTTTTGTAGCTCCTGTTTATCCAACCTGGGAAATATACCACGTGGTCTCTTGATGGTTCCTCTAAATTATTCAAAGCATTTATTTATAAATAAACACTGACTGGGCCTGGGCCAAGCTGTCTAGAGCTCTCTGGCAACTCTGTAACCTCCAGCAACCAATCCATCCACCCAACCAAGTAAACAACCTGAAAACCCACCAACCAGCCCCACAACTATTATGTCCCGTTCACTGTACCTCCACATAAATCAGACTCCTTCTGCCCCTCTCTCCTTTTCCTATAATTCTCTCATACATTTTATAGGCACGTTTGAGGCTCGGTAGTGACCTTCACTTTGTCAAGCAGTCTGTCACTTTTGTAGAGATTGAAATATTTCCTCATGTTTTTTGATGTATTGGTTTGAGACCTTTGGCAGAAATTCCTGATTCCCAAAGGCTTTGAATTCCCTTTAGTGGCACATCAAAGTTGACTTTCGTCATTTTTGGTGATACAACTCAACAACAGTGGGATGGATTACATTGAAATTATGTACAGACATTCATTAAGCAGAGGATATTCCTAATGAGTGCTGATCCCCTGACTTTTCCCTCTAGTGCTTTGGTGCCACGAGTAAAATGTTACAACCCACCTAAGAAGTCAATGACAATTCATGCACTCCTTTAATCAGTAACTTTACATGCAGAAAAAGTACATTTATTGTATTAGTCCCGTTAAAACTGGACTTTAAATTTGTTAACCTGACTGAAAATGTGCAAAGTCATGTTTCTCAAAGTCTGGCTAACACAGCAAGTTAATGTTGTTGGGGATTTACTTTTTTTTAATAATTATTTTATCATAATCATTTTATTAGAGTACCCTTTATTTCATTATAAACATTGAATTTTCTTTATTTCTACAGTCCTGTAGTTAGATTAAAACTTTATTCAAAAGTGACAGGGTCATCCTCGTTGCCTTTCCACCCCGGCACTGGGATTAATAAAGTATTTCTGATTCTGATAAATCATCAGGAGATTGTTGGATTTGGTCCACATGGGAGGCTTTGACCAACAGGGCAATCACATGGGCTGAGATGTGGAAGATGCCCCAGGGAGGGGGGAGCTTCCTCATCAGGGCCACTTGTGACACACTACCCAGCCCTTGGAATCTGCACCTCCAGTACAGCTCAGAAGAAATCTGCCAACTCTGCAACTCCTCAAACCCAAGCTTGAGGCACATCCTCTCTGGTTGCTAGGCAGCACTGTCAGATGGTAGCATAACCGGGTCCTACGCAAACTAGCCGAAATACTGGAAACCAGCAGGCTTGAAGTACATTTGCAGTCACAGGCCCCAAGAGGAGGCGAGCTCTCAAAGATCTTGCAGAAGAGGCAGAGCAAAGGAGCTTCCGGTTCTGGCTACGAAATAAGGACAAGGCATGTGGAAAAGGATCCTGGGGGAGGCTGCAGGGAGACGGCCGTACTGCTGTTCCACCACCTTGAGATTTTCCAGGATTAAAGGAGCAAAATATCAGGGAAGGGTAGCACCCAGCTGACAACCCTGCAACCTGCACAATGGCACTGCTGGAGGTGCGACAGGCAGAAATGTCAAGCAGATGAAACTACCTGTATTTCCAATGGTTTGATTTGACATTCAATTGTTGACTACATACAAACATTGATACAACTACTAGGCCCCTTCAGAAAACATATGTAACTGAATCCTATCACAAGTTCAACATTGAGATGTTCCAGATCTTCACTTATGGATATTTTCCTGAATCAGACCTAGTTGAATTTTAGTGTAAGACCTCTACACAAACTTTGCTCCAGTCTATTAACAACTAGTTGTAGAAATGGCTTTTCACCTTGCACCAACATCAAAATCTTAGTTGGTCCCTTACATCAAGTTAATGACATAAGTGCAATTACCGACATTCACATCAGCTTCCCTTAACTACAACACTTTGATATGTGGTGTGTTGCATGCTTATAACAATAACTACATTGGTTGGTGTGGTGAACACATTGGCCACAGGCTAATCGTCATCATGTAAGCATGTTTGCATCATTGTGAGCATATGTTTGTATGCCAGCATCATTTGGCTTAAATTGTAGCCTTAAAAAGTCACAAACATTGCTGTAGATTCTTGCTCGGTTGGATTGCTTGCCAGAAATAAGGTTTTGGCATTTCTAGATTTTACCCAGATTTATTCATAGAATGTCCGGGCTGCAAAAAGATCACACGAAATGTGTGTGAATTGAAGATAATCACCTTGCATGACAGTAGAACTATTTCATATTAAGGGGCTTCTGCAGGCCAAGTTGTGGGCTTATTTTTTTAATATTTTCATACTTGAGATGAATGCAGATAGATTAACTTCCTTCTTTCCTCAATCTATCTTCATTACTCTTCAAATTACCTCAGCTTTGCCTACTCTCCTCTACCCTCTCCTAAAATCCTCAAAGGAGTGCCATCGTTGCTCTCATTTCTCCTCTTGTCTGTACCTCTCTTTCCTTTCTTGGCCACGATCCATCCATATCATTTCAGCCTTCTGAAAGTATGATGTTTTTAGACATACAGGGAAAATAAAAACAATCCATTAAAAGCAGAGGGAAGGAAATTGAAGGAGAAAGGCACAAGTGAGTAGAGATGCAGTAAGGGTACGGCAGCTTGGAATTCATACAAAAAAAATGATGCGGCCATTGTCACACATCACTGCGAACAGCGACACACGCATATGCATGAGCAAACAGTTTCATTTACACAGGGATGGGACCCTCCATTATGCTAACCTGTAAACAAACACATTCATATTACTCCATCTCATCCTCCTGTGAAGAGGAGACGGTATAGATAGCTGATAACAAGAATATCACAATAATATTCATCAGTGGCATTGTGCAGGTGGTGGGCGTTCAGCTGTGATGGGAAAATGTGTAGCTTGTATTGGGAGGTTGTGCAGTTACTGCTGCACACTTACAGGCACTTAATTTTCGGTGGAAATTTTATAATGAAATATATTTATTGTGAATGTAATATATTAACTGTCTCTGCTCTTTCTCCTCTTATATACATCCAATCCATCTCTCTTACAGTGCTGGCCATACAAACGACAAACAGTAAGAACTGTTAGCCTACAGTGACGAGACTACTGATGAGTGCAGGGAGGAGAGAAGACATGTTTGTAGACAAAAATAACCCAGGGAATATATGGGTATTGCACATATAAACATTTAAAAAAGGAAAAGTTATCAGTTTGGAAATGTACAAGAAATCTGAAGAGACAGATGGGAAGAAAGCAAGAGCATAACATTTCAATTCAAACCTGCGCAGACTCTTCTTAAATTAATTCACTGCCTCTGCAACAGCCTTCTTCAGGAGCGAGGCTGAATCACCTCCATGCCCTCGCTGCCTGAGGAGAAGAAAGCTGCTACAAATCTTCAGCTGCTGCACTGTAAGACACAGCGGCCTGCGCACTGACCAGGTGCTGAAGGTTATAACACACATCATCGTTGGGGGCTCTGTTCAAGGCAAGCTACTTCATCCCACAGCATTGCTTTCGTCAGTGCGGGGGAAACAGATGTCAGGTGTAAAGCTGCAAGCTGGAGGTTGACAGGGTGAAACTGCTCAAACTATCAGTCGCAAGTATGAATTGTCAGATCAGTGTTTTTGCTTCAATGTCAAACAGCAGAGAAGTTGTTTTTTTCCATTATTCAAGGTCAACTTTAAAGTAATTTATTGAGTAACAATAATTAAGGGGCTTTCAGATAGGATGCGGTGGGCGCTGCACCCATGTGTTGCAATGTGTGTGCTTTTGTAGCGCACAGCCCCCAAGTTAAAAAAGATTTCAACTTGGGCGAATGTGACGACACCTTGGCATGTCCAATATGAGGGATGATCAGATCACAACAAACCAACATGTGTCTTATTCAGTCTACAGTTCACTGATCAGCTGTTTGGGTGTGTGGGCTGCCACAGAGACAACAAAATTAGCAAATCTTTTACACTGATTGTGACATGAAGCCGTCTTTATAGAGCTGCAGCTCCTGGACAAGCCTAAACTCCCCCTAATTCTCTAGTGCTCTGAGGATTTTATTTAGGCACAGCCTCTTCTTCTTTGCTGCTCATCTCCCTTCTGAATCGTGGACAGATATATTGCGCATCCAAAAAGTAGCTACTTTCGGGACTATCGTGTAAGTGGCCTAGCCATTGTGCTCCTCCTCATACGCTATGCCCTTCCCCTCGGCGAGCGCACACTGCATCCTATCTGAAATCCCATTTAGGCAGTACAATCAGGCAAATTATATCTAATGTCTTTTAGATATATTTACATTTCATTAAATGTAATGTGTTTTATCTACATGAATAGATGGAATCCTTTCAACATACAATTTTACACAACTATGGCAGAATGATAATTGGAATTGGGGACAGAACTCAATTTAGTCAAATGTGAGATGAAGCCTCTGTACGTGGGGTGCACAAACTAACCACTCCAGCACCGGCGACCCGAAGCTGAACAAATTTGAAAACGCCTCAACCTACCAAGCTACCTTTAAAAGGACCAAGTTTAAATTGGCATGATGGTTAACACCATTAATTAATTAAATATTTGCTGTTCAAAAGCTGTACAATTCCAAAACAGCATTTGAAGTTTGACATTAAATACAGCACTGCTACCAATGCATTTAAGGAGAAACTTAACAACAGAGATATTACTCGATGGTCACCTGCAGAGCATGCAACAAACATATAAGGGATACAGAGCAAGGGACACTGACCATCCACTAGTTCATTGATCTTAAGTGGCAATAGTAAAAGGATACAAAAAATAACAATTAAAAAATGGTCTGCAAAAAAAACCTGCATACTGCATGTTTCCCCCTTGTCATGTGTCCGTGGTCGACGCAGTAGGGGTACGTCCTCCACGCAGGGGGTACACTTTGAGAAGCGCTGGTCTAAAGAAATATTCAGAGACCTTTTTGATCCTTGTGGCTGGAGGGAAATCAACCGGGCCAATCTTGTTAGGACTCAGTCCAACAACTTTCAAAAACAAGTGTAGTAAACAGGTTTCTGCAACTTTATGAACTGTACTTCACCCCAGATTTAACACATCCCAACACTCTCAAATATCTGTCTTACACCAAAGTACCAAAGAGCCGCTACCCTGAAAAGGCAGAGGTCTGGTATTACTCAGCAAGTGATACATTTTTCCAGTCCGGTTCAGGACAGGTTGGTGTTGAAGTTTTACCTGAGAGGAATGTCATTAACTTATTGTATGCACCTGAAATCATTCCTTTCAAAAGCATATACCCGATGCAGAATCTCTGAGTCTCTTCACAATACACTGTTGTGAAAGTCTGCAGAAAAGAGAAACATCGGAATTTGTAAGGAGAGGTCCAGAGCCAGCAGTGTGTGACTGTGTGCCCATTAAATCTGGACATCAGCAGGTAGACACACCCGCTCTCCCTACAGGAGCCACACCTGTGAATAAAATACCCCTCAAGGGCTCCTCATACAACTTGACACTTGCCGGCACCTGCTGTACCCCTGGGTGAAGCTTCGGTTCAGATGTCTGATGTGCGTCAGACAAAGTATAAACTTAATTCACCGTGAACTAAACATTTGGGCTGCATTTAATAGTCCCTAAGAGCTTCTTTGCATTAGCTTATTTAATTACATTGCCTCTCTACTACCTGTAATGAATAATTTACCAGTCGAACATAAATTATTTTGCTGGGAACAGGAGTCCAAAAGTGGATCAAATGAAAGTGCGGTGTATCAGTCAGGCTTCAGTATTTGTAAGTATTTAAATGTATGACAACATTAGAAACTGATACACTAAAGACAAGCTGGAGGAGAGAATGAGTGGGGGAAATGAGAGTTGGTATACAGTAAGAGAGTTGAATGAGAGGAAACAGAACAAAAGAGCAGAGAGGAAATGAGGGGTTTGGGTTGTGACAGTGACAGCAATGATGCCTTTGAAATCATTAGCGCTCCCTCATCAAGAACTATAAGTCAGAGACTGGGTTTGTATTGGTCTGTGTATGTACTTGCTGACACTATTCTCTGTCAGTCCTGTATTGGCAGGAAGATCCCGTCTGTGCGTAACTCTGTCTCACCATCTGTTCCTGGCTAGACTGCTGATAACTGTTCTTATAATATCCTGTTCTCCTCTCACAGTCTGGGTGGGGTGCAAATGTCTTGTATCTGGATTATGTCCTATTCTTCAATATTTATCCTTCCATCCATCAAGCTTCCACTTAAACAATTAATTTTTCGTGTCCTGTTCAATAATAGGTGGAGAGCCAAGTTGCACTCTTACTCATGATGTGACACAGCTCTCAAGCCTCCATTCTGGGCAGGAGTACAAACCACAAATAACCCTCTGCCTTACTCATCCTGACAACATTTCAGAGTCACACAAGGCCACTGTGGATAGGGACAGGAGAGCCAACAAAAACTCTCTCCTATCCTACGTATCAACCAAAATAAGGTAATCACTGCTTGAGGCTTGTTTCGTAGGTTTCTAGGCAGATTTTGTTCCATCAGTAGCTGATAGATAGGCATTACATGTCAATCAGAAGGCCTGGTAGAATAATATGGCCAGTATCCAAGAAGCCTTACAGGTAATTCAGCAAGCAGACAAGGATGAAAGGTGACCAGGTGGCACAGAGGACAAAACTAAATGTATTTTCAAGCTAAAGTTTTGGTGTCTTTAGTTCTCCACCAACCAGCTCTGTACAATGGTAACGTCTCTGCAAGACAAATATGTTCATATTGGAGGTTTCTTAAAAAGACTACTATCAATAACATTTTTATATCCAATCATAATGTTTTCGATATGGTATACTTTCTTAAATGTCTGCAGGCTGCAAATAAGCTATATTTTTAGGTTTGATGAGGGTTGGGCAATTCAAGGTTGTGTTTGTGAAAAATTAGCAAGAAAAAGTTTAACCATCAACCATAAAGATTTAACAGCCGTCTGTCTTTAAAATATTATCACCAACAAGACTTTCAATGATGGCGGACACTAAAAAAACAAATAACTTTTGATGACAACATTTCTTTTCACATTAAATGCCACATTTTTATTAAGATCTCTATTGCATCATGTCCGATTCTTGATAAGACAATGTCTCAGCACAGAAAATGAAAAATGCTTATGAATTGACACTTAAATATTTGGTCATGGTTAGAAAAGGTTTTGGTTGCAATTATAAAGCATACAGACGTAAACTCCAATCTCCTGCATAAAAGTAAGACATCCATCCATAACCTTGCTTCATAAAAAAGGGTCACTATACTTCTAGCTTTGGTATTAGATGTAAACCATGTAGTGTGGGATTGTGTAAAAAGGTCATAATTCAAAAGGATACTCGGCATCTCTATGTTTTAGTCAGACATTACATGCTGAAAGATGAGCAGAAGTGTCACATACTGTAGTAGTCTGTATCAAGCTGCAACCTCTGGTGTTGACAATTTAAGCCAAAGCGGAAGTGCAAAAATCTGCAGTTCATCGAGTGTCCACTTGAGGCTGGCTGCAGAAGAACCGGAAGTCACATGAAAATCCAGTCAAAAGTGTCAATTTTTACAGCAGAATCAAACATGTCGGTTCAAGAAACAAAATTGGTCTGATAAGCTCATGAATCTATCTGCACACACTGAACGGGGGGTGAAGTTTTTAACAACTCATCGATTTTGATGTAATGAAGTAGGAGCCCTTAGCTCACCTGACTGACCTGACGGCCAAGGTAGTGGTTTGTCAGGAGGCTTAAGACCAGATCCAGCTCCAGCTCTTTGCTTGTTGTTAAGTTGACTGAAAGTTAGGCTGAAACAGCATTTTCAGCATGGTGATCATCATCCTCGGGGTTCCACAGCCCCCTTCAATAACCAATGGGTTCAGGCTTCGTCCACTATTATTTACAGTGTGTGGTCTGCATTTGTCCAGAGCAGGGGTGGGAGCCAGCTGAGGACAGCAACTGGCTTCTTTAATGAAGGAGTAATACAACGTTGTACAAAATTACTGCACAGGACGTGGTCAGAAGAAAAGTATCCTAGTGAGTTTGACATTGTATTGATGTTTTACAAATTAAAAAGGCAGAAATAAGGTGTATGCATGTAAAGATAGTAGCCTATCGCATGCTCCAGTCCATGTACAAATAAATCCATCATGTAGTCCAAGTCTAACCAAGAGATCATACTGTTTAAATTCAAGAGTTTACATTTATTTGAAGGAACTATTTTTACAGATACTTCATTTATTGTTATTGTAGTCAGCATTTTACCAAACAAAAGGAGGCCAGAGAGCATCTTTCTCCAAATATGTACACATAAATCAGTATCAAAAAAGGCAGATCCAGCTTCTTTCTTCACTCTCCTCCGTCTCTCTTTTTTTTTTGTCTCTTTTCAGTGTCTGGAGAGCAGAGCAATGTTGCCTCAGTGAGTTCACTGATTAAAGGCATAGTGTATTTCTCTCTTTTCCTCTTCAAAACGCTCACTACTGAGAGACATAACAGATATTCTCTCAAAATCTAGACAGCCTCCCTCTCTCTTCCCTCTGCCTCTGTCTCCAATTATCTATTTCTGTCTTTCTGCACCAGCCCCCTGTATCTGCCAGTAGCATTTTCAGCCCACACTGCTGCTACAGTTCTCCGCTACTTTCTTGATGCAACTTCATCCAGATTCCAAAATCTTCTCCGCCATCTCTGGCCTTGGGTTTGGGAATTTATCAATAATTGCAGAGAACAAAGTAAAACAGAGAAAAGATGGCAATCAGGGTCAAGCGAGAGGAGAGACAGAAGTAGAGTAAATGCAGAGAACAATTATAATGCAGTCTTTAGCATAGACATGCTGCTGAAATAGTTATGCAAGACTCGCCTGACCACGCACCAAGTATAAAATACACAGAAACATACATACACACTGGATTATGTAATGTGGTTGTACGGGTTAGAGTAAGGACAAGGATCAAGATAAATACAAATACATCACTGGGATATGAACAACAATGGGCTCTAAACATGTATGAGCAGCATCCAATGGCCAGTTGCCTTTCACCTATTATCAATGGTTTCTTTTTTCAATGACACAGATTTACTCTGATTGAATGCACAGCTTCCGATTTTCATTGATGGAAATGTAAAAGAAAGAGTCAAAATGTTGCCAGATTAAAAAAAGTATATGACTTGCCCCAACCTGACATGTCCAAAACCAAAAACATCTAAATCAGCACATTCCTTCTCATATAGAAGGGTATATAATTAATATAGGATATCTGTGATTGTGTGTAAAAGACCTTCAATGAAAACCTTGACAACTCCTAAGCAAGTAAAGCGAGTTAGTTTAAAATTAAACCAAATGTGTAATCCATACACTAATTTCCACCAATTAGATATAGACATATAAAGAACCACAGTGGCATGATGCTCACATCTAATCATAGAATATATAGCTTGTCCGAAGAGGCTATATCTTTATGGAGAAATGGGATTGGTTCCATCTCCAATGAGGGTGTTCAGGATAGCAGGGTGTGTCTAAAATTGGTGGTCTCTGCCCCAATCTCACTCAGGGGGCCACATATTCCACTCTACAATCAAGTAAAACAATAATTGGTGGCAATAGCTGAGGCCGTCATAGACCACTCTTCGGTACACAAACTGATAGGTTTGGGTGATCTTAAAACCACAGGCTACATAGAAACAACATCTACAAAAACACTTTCTGAACTCGTGTGAAGAGAAATGTCTTCGTTGTGATCTTGCACATCAAAGATCACTGGTTATCAATCCAGAGTGACAGTCACTGATTGTGATTGTAAGTGCAGGACAGAAAGAGGAGAGGGTTGTGATCAGAGTAGATTGCAAAAAGCAAAGATCTTACTAAACACGCCTCTGAAGCCTCTCCCAACTTTACCACAAGTATAATTTTTATTTGATTGAATTTTCAAAAATGTCCTTTTAACGATTTGTGTGCGTCTTTTAGAATCATTTTAAATGAATTTGATCCTTTGATACTTTTGTTTTGTGCTTTTGACTTTATGACTGTTTTTTTTTTTTTTTTTTTTTTTTTTTTTAACAGCCTTTGTAAAGAACTTTGTAACCTGGATTTTGAAAAGTGCTCTAGAAATAAATGTATTATTATTATAAAGTTATTATGGTGCTTGTTGAACTATTTGAGAAATAACAGGCAAGATGGTCAACATAAGCACATTGGCAACTCCAACCGCACTGACATTTAAGTCCAGTTAAAGTGTAGGGAGGGAATAGGGAATGAAGGAGCATTGTATAGAAGAGACTTGACTCTTTCAAGAGCACGTGAGCACAAAGAGTCCACACAAATCTACATGTGGAGCAGATTTGCTCATAGATACAACAATGTTGAAGAAACTTCAACAGCAGCTCCTGTAATATCCTGACATGAGTAGGAACCTGTGAATATCTCTACCAGTTGATGGATATACCGACAAAGCTGAAAGTGTAACAGTTCATCTCATTCCCTCAATTAGTAGAGGGAACAAGATATACTACTCATGGTTCAAATAAGTTGTTTGCTAAGTTCAGAAAACCTCACCAGTCATGATTACTGCAGTATAAATGTGGTCATGCATCAGGTGTGACCCTCTTTTCTTCTTTTTTGTCCATTATTTTGATGGTCCATCATCCAACCCAAATGTTCTTCTTGCAGGGAGTCCCTCACTTTATGTTATCACACTGAAATTATATTTTGCTCCTGCCAAAATCATAACATAACTAAATACACATATTACATTTGTGCCAACTTAATAGATTTTCTTGTTTTCCTTGCAGCCTCATAATGCACTCATAACCTATAAAAAGATTGATCTTCTTTATTTTCTTACAGACCATTGAGAAATACCAAATGTAAACACAGCTCATAGATTTTGAAGAAGATTGAACATTATTTTATCAAATATTACAAATAATGGACTCACAAATCTGCTGACTCTTGCTTGAAGTTCTCAAGGAAAATCATTTTTTGTATTTTTTTTCCCATCAAACTCATACACCATGAGAGAATCCATGTGACAGTTTTCTAAAATACTGAAGAATTTATTTGTCTGGTGCCGCTCACCCCACAGAAACCTGTCTCAGCCCCTCTCTGTGACACATTGTGTCTTCTTCTGGTCCCCTCCTGTCTTAACTTTTCTATTCAGCCATCATTTTGATGGGATCTTCTATCATAGTCCCTCCTAGGTTGTAAATTTGTGTGCAGCTAAGTAGAACAGAGCAATATTTCCCCTTTCATGGCATCTTGCTCTTGTCCCTGGTGCCTATAAATCTAGGTGGCTTGTTTCCCAGCAGTGTGGCTCAGAGTTAAACTGGGAATGTAAATACTTTTGTTTCAGATTATATTAATTACTGCTCTGTGTGTGTCTTCTCTCTTGCAGCTTGTCTCCAGTCAGTAATAAGATTCTGGTCCATTAGTTTTGCTCCATAACATTAATTAAACATTTTCCTCTGAATCTCAGTGCTACTAATATTATACAATTATCTCTGGATGTTCACGTGCAACATTAATAATGACTCTTTTGCACCCCGCCAGGAGGCCACCCTGACACACCTGACATTTAAACTTGACCTGTTCTGAAGAGATCAAAACAATGCTGCAGTAAAAACTAAATTTCATCCACAGAATATTACACCAGTACAAGATGAATCTCTTCTTATGCTCATACAATACAGTCATCTGTGTAATCCACTAACTTTACTAAAAAAAACAATGCACTGTAGGTTTCTAAAGAAATACACTAACATCCAGTAGATTGCAGGATTTGTGCTGTATTCTTACTGCATAGTGGAGGACAGCCTGATCAATATTTGTTAATATGAGCACCAACTTGCATCATATCATGGCATCAAAAAATGAACCCACTCACTTCAACATAATTGAGTCTCAGAAAACTTATTAGATTTCTAACACTGAGAGAAAATCTGTCTCACTATTGTATACACTTCTTGAATACACATCATTGAAAAGCTGGCGACACCTGACTGTCTATTCACTGTGTGACAGCTCAAGATAAACTGATGCCTTTATATGGTTTAAATGACTTTACAAAGTTTTTTCTGTGTATTCAGTCATTAAACTATAAAGTAATTTGAAATTAAATGGATAAAAATTCTACAGAAACAGTTGGAGCCTCTTGCAGCTCACATCGAGTGTGAGCAACATGAAAATGTAACAGCTGTCGGTCTTGTCATTTGGCTTACTTACAATTTCCTAAAACACCCCCATACCCTAAAATTAGTCCTGAAAAAAATTGTCACTGAAGGAAAATGTGTTAACTTTTTTGGTTACCCAGGGTAATGCAACATGACAATTAAAGCTGGAGGCTGGGCAATATTTTTTGGTGTTGAATCTGAGCTATTGCTGTGATTCATGTTGACACAGTGGATGGCCTATACACTTCAAACACCATCTGTTTGAGTTGAGGGTTAAAGTGGCCAAATAGCCTCACAGAACATGAGAGGACTTGGGCCAGCTTAAATGTGTTAAAACCAGATAGTAGCACTCTTTAAACAGCTCTTGATAAGAGTTGCAGATTTCAAATGTAATGATGAATTTAAAAAAGTTGGCTTGCTTCTAGTTGGCTCAAAATTAAACCTCACGGTTTGACTTTGTTCATCAATTAACTGGTTTGATCACAATTATTAACTTTAAGAGTAAAAATGTCATACTGTAGTTGGGTAATGTCCTCTTAACTAAAAAATGAATAATTTTTCAAACATAAAACTCTGTTATACATAAAAGAATACCTTTTTAGGATTCAATTCAATTAGTTTGTCATATTTGTTAGCATTAAGATGTGTTGAATGCTTTTGCATTAAACCTCAATGGGGACATTGAAAGTTGTTTTATTAGGGAGCAGGTTAAACTCAGACAGTAGAGCAGACATCCCATATACAGACAGGCGATAGTCCTTAACGCATCGATTGCAGGTTCAACTCCTGGCCTCGACCCTTTGATGCACGTCTGCCCCACTCTCTCCTCCCCACGTCTCTCTTCACTTGTCCTATCAATATGGGCAAAAAATAATTAATAATAACATGTAAAAAAAGTAATTTTATTGAATTGAACTGAAATTGGTTTAATTAACTTAAAGAGAAGATGTTTCCTGGAATAATATTTTCTGTATCACTATTATTATTGGCTGGTGCACTTTCCAACTCGGATTTACAAAGGATGCTTGTACGTAATCTTTTTATATTAGAGGGAGCACTGTTATCACTCGTTGATCAGTGTTCCACAGGTTTTCTACTCTAAAAGAAACTTTAATATGTTTTTTTTCTTATTTTAAAATTCCTGTGCTTCAGTATGAAGCTCTGCTGCTATATGTCACCTCTCACTAAAGCTTTTTGACTTGCACACCTTCCCCTCACACATTCAGTCTCACTCTCAGATGCACGAACACTCACACTCTCTCTGTCTCTCACTCTGACACACAGATTCTCTCTCTCTGAACTGAAGCACACACACGCCTGTCATGTAATCAGGAAATCAACGTCTAGTCGCAGTTGGTGACTCATCTTTTGTCCCTAGTGAAACCTTAACTGGGGATGAGGTCGAAAGACATTGTGGATGAGGGAGGACGCGGAGTGTCACTAGCAGGGCACCACTGAGCACATGGGGAACTCCACTCTCAACAGCATGTTTTACAGCTGCTAAAAACAAAGATATTTGCCGCCCATAAAGCATGACAGCTGCACATAAAAACTGAAATGTTGTATTCCCTTGCCAGCAATATCACATCATTATCAGCATGCTGCTAAGATGTGAGACAAGAAAAGTTAACAGAGAGATTTACAGTTTCATATTGACTTCTTGCCATCTTAAACTAAAAACAGTTCTTCCTTAAAGTGCTCTACTGGTATCACTTGGAGAGTTTTGACCATAACATGCAAGAAATAAGCCAATTTAATTTAAGTCCACGGGTTAAACAGATGGAGACAATACTGCTGCTTATAAATCGTTCCCATTGTGCTAAACTTGCTTTGTGTGGGTGTGGTGAACAAAAACGAGTCACTTCAGTTGTTACTTGAAATGCAAATATAAGACACAAGCGTCATGTCTACAGACAATCAGAAACAAAATCTCCTTCAGCATCAGGTGTTGATCAGTGACCTCGACCTCAGCTCAGAGATGGGGAGTAAAAATACCCCGCGTGGCTCTGGTTGGGGCATCATCATTACTTGTCCTGATGGAAGGTTCGTGTCATTACACACCGTCTGCTCTCCATTTCTCCCCTCCGACAACAACGGAGGACACTCACACACACATTAACACTCGCGCGCGCACGCACACACACACCAGTGGCTAGTCAATAACAGACAACAATACAAACACACATCTCGCGTCTGCACAAACACGGCGGGTCGCTCACAAATATGACAGAGTATGGATGACCTTGTGCATGTATGCTCAGGTCACCGTGCGCGAAACGACTACACCGTGCACAACAGAAGTGCCCAAGTGGCTGTCTCACAGACAGGGGTGTATGCAACAGCCCTCCACGCTGCCGCTGATGGCTTTTTCTGTGCGTTTTGGTAAAAGGCAACAACAGAAGCCCCACATAAAGCACAGCAGCTTGTTGAATGACCCCCAGTTTCATTACTTGACATCAACATGGCAAACTCAAGGGCATCTGGAACCAACGCGAGACCGTTGAACTACACACACTGGATTAAAAATGTACCCACGGATGGCCACTGAAATCTTTTGCTCACCTTTGCTGTTATCTTCTTCTCTGTTGAGATGCATGACTCTTCTCACAATTTACTCATTTAGGCTGTCTTGTTCTTGAAGCACAAAGGTGTCTTCTTTCAAAGAGTTCTCCAGATGAACTCTTATTCCAATTTTGGATGTGTGGTCCTCTACCCGCTTATTGTCTCAGCTGGCACGCATGGACGCGCCTGCACTTGTGCGTCCTCCTCCCCTCGTTGTGCTGGAGCAGGTAGTCTAGGTGATGTTTGGAGTCTGCTTGGATTTGGACTCTCTCACTTACCACCTCTGTCTCTCTCAGTCAGTATTCGCTTGCACAGCCCAGAGACGCTCCAAGGGATGGTCGTAGGAAAGGTTTCAGGGAGGAGACGGCAGGCAGACGGGCGGGGTGACGTGAAGTAAGTCGGTAGGAGGTCGTCTACTCAGCTGAGGCGGCGAGGGATCCGCGCGTGCCCTCAGTGCTATTGACCATTTCATCAGAGGTTCCCGGCTTTTAGCAGCGTTTTACGCGCACGTTTACTACGAAACTACATGTTGATGCGAAGCTTATGGTGACATCTGAAGAGAAATAAATTGAGATATAATGTTCAAATGCATAATTCATAAAGCCGCTAATATTTGCAACAAATATAGAAAAGCTTCTGACCATGACATGCAAGTTAAAGGCTTGAGGTAGACACCCTTGGTGATTATGGTGCTAATTATGACCGACAGCTGACTCTGTTATAGTATACAAGCCTGTCGCTGCATTCTGGGATGGAGAAAGCGCAGTCGACAATAGAAGAGGGACACTTCTGGTTATGTGACCAGCTTTTACACTCAATCATGATTTTTTTTTACTATTATTCATATAAACAATAATTTGTCGTTTCATAATAGAATCATTAATACAGAGATTCAGGTGAGAATCTCAGATGCGCACCATTTTACGCACAACCTGCCCAACTTGGAACCTGATCTCGCGTGTTTAGCCTCCATCAAGCCTTTGATTAGTGTCAATGTCATGAGCAGCCTGTTTTGTCTCATTATGACCATCATACCATTACAGCCACCAGGCCCGTACAGTGGATAAGGGGGCACATTTACTCACCATTCACGTTCGCCCAGAGTCATTCGCGTATCATGGCTCACTGGCGGCCTCTAGTGTTGTACATAAATCAGTCAGCTGGATGCTGGTAGTGGAGATCAATACACCAACCCATTAAAACAGGCTGTGAAAAAATTTGAGATAGAACAGGGTTAGAATAAAGGGTAATTGTATAACTTTATAAACCCTCTTAATGTTAGGTGGAACTAAAGACGTGTATATGAAATGTTTCACAAGCAATGAGAGGAAAAGTAAAAGGGAAAGTGGAAAAAATAGATTGTGAAAATGTATTATAATGAAGAATTGCCTGTGTTTTTTTTGTGTGTGTGTGTGTGTGTGTGTGTGTGTGTGTGTGTGTGTGGGTGTTTCTCACACTTGTCTTTGAAGACATGTTCCTACTTTTTTCTTAGATAATAGATAGGATAGAACTTTATCAATCACAAAGTGAACACTTGTGCTAGTTTACTCTGAAATCACAGTAAAATACATGTCTAACACAAAACAGCATAAAATATCCATCAAATATAAAAATATGTTTATGTGTTAAATAAAATATAAAGTGAATAAAGTTTGAAGTTACAGTATGTGGTATCTAAAATTGTTCAAGTATACTACAAATCTAGGTCACCAATCACCAATCAAAGTTTTTGCACTCTAAACTTTCATGAATCATTTAATAACTTTCTCCTAACCAGGAAAGATGGATTGGAAATCTCTATATGTAACTTCAAATGACAGAGTAAAAGATTATTTCATAGAGAGACATTTTTCCATATGCCATATCCTTATCTTGGACTTGTATGCTACCTTTACCCGCTTTGTGCTCTATGTTGACTCTTAGTGACACCTTTGTTTCTTTGTTCTATTACTCATTTTTCTGTCTGATGACTCTCTTATGATAGCCCCTCTGACTTGACTTCTGTGCATATTTGTAAGGCAGATACAGTGGAGGAAATAATTATTTGGTATGGTACTTTTATTATAACAAACAGAGACAAAATATTTTTTAAAAAGTCCAGAAAAAAAACATTACATAAAGTTATAAATTAATTTGCGTTTGATTGAAGGAAATAAGTATTTGATCCCCATGCAAAACGTGACTTGGTACTTGGTAGAGTGCCCCTTGTTGGCAAGCACAGAAGTCAGACGATTGTTGTAGTTGGTCGCCAGGTTTGTACACATCTCAGGAGGGATTGTGGGCCACTCCTCTTTACAGATCTTCTCCAAATTCTGAAGATTTCGAGGCTGTTGCTTTGCAACTTGAACTTTCAGCTCCCTCCACAAATTTTTTAAAGGATTAAGGTCTGGAGACTGGCTAGGCCACTCCTTGACCTTAATGTGCTTCTTCTTGAGCCACTCCTTTGTTGCCTTGGCCGTATGTTTCGGAATGTTGTCATGCTGGAAGACCCATCCAAGACCCATCCTCAGTGCTCTGGCTGAGGAAAGGAGGTTCTTGTCCAAGATCTTACGGTACATGGCCCAATCCATCGTCCCCTCAATGCGGTGAAGTTGCCCTGTACCCTTAGCAGAGAAACAGCCCAAAAGCATAATGTTTCCTCCTCCATGCTTGACGGTGGAGATGTTGTTCTTGGGTTGGAATTCAGCATTTCTCTCCCTCCAGACACAACAACTCCAGTTTTTGCCAAAGAGTTCAATTTGGTCTCATCTGACCACATCACCTTCTCTCAAGCCTTCTCTGAATCATTTAGGTGTTCATTGGCAAACTTCAGACGGGCCATCCTGAGCATGGGGACCTTGCGGGCACTGCAGGATTTCAATCCGTTACAGTGTAGTGTGTTACCAATGGTTTTCTTGCTGATTGTGGTCCTAGCTGCCTTGAGATCATTACAAACCTCCTCCCGCGTAGTTCTGGGCTGATCCCTCACCCTTCTCATGATCATCCTTACCCCACGAGGCGAGATCTTGCATGGAGCTCCAGACAGAGGGTGATTGATGGTTATTTTAAATTTCTTCCATTTTATTATAATTGCACCAACACTTTCTCCTTCTCACCAAGCTTCTTGCTGATGGTCTTGTAACCCAGTTGTGTCCCTGATGTCCTTTGGTCTTGCCCATGGTGGTGGAGTGGTTGGAAAGGAAAAGATTGATTCTGTTGACATGTGTCTTTTATACCCATAACGAGCAGTGATTGGGAGTACTTTCTTAAAGTGACAGGACTAATCTGAGAGCCACCCGGGCAAATAACTGGTCTGTGGGAGCCAGAATTTGTGTTGGTTTGTAGGGGATCAAATGCAAATGAATTTATACAATATATATATATATATATTATCTCTGTTTGTTAAAACAAAGGTACCATAAAATTTATAGACCGCTCACTTCTTTGTAATTGGTCAAACTTACAAAATCAGCAGGGGATCAAATAATTATTTCGTCCACTCTAAGTCTTATTGTATAGCTTGTCTGGTTCTCTTCATACAGACTTCATTCTTGAAAGAAATTCGCACTCTGTGTACGAGACTGTTCCAAACTTCTCATTGCATCAGCTCACTTCCTCACTGCAAGCCCTCCTTTTTCTCTCACACAATCTTGGTCATGAATATTTATAAGCCTGTCACCAAGTCTACTTGAACTCAAAACAACACGTTCAACAAAACTTGTGCCAAGCTTTATTCCTCCAGGGATTTTTTTAATGATGTTGTGTAATTTCTACACAAAGATTTGCTCAGCATGTTGGATGTGTTATATAAAACAATAAAGAGAAGTTTTTGGATACTCACAGTTTGTAATTTTGGAGCCATTATATCAAAGTCTACAACATTATTGTATGAGCCTTATAGTAACACAGCTGAGCTCGTGCACAACAATCTTTTTTTTATAAGTAAAATTATACAATAGAGCTATAAATCATACAGTATACTGTATGCACGTTAAATAGCATAAGTTTAAGCTACACAAAAAGGAAAACGCATATACATAGAAGCATTTATGATTGTATAAACCCCTGTTGAGCTTAGTGTCTCAATATGCTGTCAGACTGGATGAAGACATTCAAAGTGCCCAGACCACTTTAAATCCCCCTCAAAGGTGTAAAAATATCAAACATCAGGGTCTTCTGGGGTTTTTCTTTTAGCATTGAGGTCAGAATCTTTACAACATCAATAAGATACAAAATGTTAGATCAAGAAGAAAATATGAAAGGTGACCTTTGACACTTCCAAAACCTCCTCTTTTGGAATGTGTTGACATCAACATATCAAGTATTGATATCTTGAGATGCTCCTGTGGTTATGAAACATTCTCCTATTTGATTCATATAGGAGGAACAGTTATCCAGGGATTACAGACTGTGGCTTATTTGATGTTGTGATGATGGAAAGTGCAATCCACTTCAATGTATTTCCAAAAGAGAAAGGACATAAAGACATCAGGTGACACATGGTGTTTATGCAGCACAATGGTAAGGATATGTAATCAACACCTGAAATACAATAAGGAAACAATGTAGGGTGATTTGCTTTTCTTCTTCTTCAATGACAGTACTGTTCAGTTAAATGTTCCGTGTGTCGTCAGGGAATTAATCCCTGAATAAATAATATTTACCTTTACAAGTCTTCATGGAGTCTGTGCTGTGCATGAAACTGTTAAATGTGTGCACCTAATGTGAGAAATGTTTGCTATATAAAATGTGTCAAATTGGAGAGGATAAACATTAATGTTAAACAATTCTGCAGAGCTTTGCTTTAGAATATATATTTTATGTATGATAGTATTGGCATAAATCTCATATTTTAACTGTGTCAAAATTCAAGTTTTCATTCTTGTCTTTATAGGTAAATAGTTGACTTTAGGCATGTTCGATGATTTAAATGGTCTGCATTCAGAGCAGCTTCAGTGAGGGGCTGATGATGAGAGGTTTAGAGACTACAGGCTGGTCAGTGTAGTCTATCAAGTTACAGCTTCAGAGGGAATGAATAATAGTTATAATGAACATAAATGTGTGCCCTGCTGTTACACTTGTTCATCAAGACTGGCTTAGCAAACAGGCCAAACTACTGACTCTTCTAGCAGGTACATTCTCTCTATCAATAAAAGAGAATAAAATATGTTTTTGAAGAGCAGACAAATCATCTTGCACAATGAACAGCATACCGTGCCGGTAGCATAGTGGTCAGTGCGTGAGCCCCATGTAGGTGCGGGCAGACGGACGCCGACACAAACACTTGAAGGAATGTGTTACTTTTAATGACAGCTGTCCTGTTCTATCGGAAAGGTATACTTAAATGACTTTGTTCCCTTATTTCCGACTCTATCCACTATCCTATCTCTACAATAAAGACACAAAAAGACCACCCCAAAAAAAATTTTTTTTAATTTTTTTATTAACTTCACCTTCAAGGGGGGCGGGGGCGTGGGCCACCCCCCCTAATATAATGGTAGGGGAAACACTGTATACCAATATAATATTACACATCATTTAAACCACAATTTAGTTAAGGCTATAGTTGTTATTTATATTAATGTGCAAGAATGTTAAGGCTATACATATAAGATATTATAATATTGGAATAAATGATTGTACAGACTGAAAGATATACAATGTGAAATGTATCTAGGATAAACTGTTTTAATCCAAACAAAGTTCAGTTCAGCTAGACTGAAGTTATTGTGTTTGGCCTTAAAAAAAAAAGCTCAGAGAGACATTTCCTAATGATATAACTGTCCTAAATGGCATCAGACTCTTCAGCTCGTCCAAAACGCTGCAGCTCGTGTACTGACTAGAACTAGGGAAAGGGACCATTTTACTCCTGTATTAGCTTCTCTGCACTGGCTTCCTATAAAATCTAGAATAGAATTATAGAATTGAAAATCATTCTTCTCACTTACAAAGCTCTTAAGGGCCAGGCAATTATCTTAAAAAGCTAATATAGCAGCATCGAGAACATTACGCTCCCAGAACGCAGGCCTTCTTGTGGTACTTTCTTTAAATGTACTATGGGAGGTAGAGCCTTCAGTTATCATGCCCCCTCTCCTTTGGAATCATCTACCAGTCAGGGTCCGTGTGGCAGACACACTCGGTCCTACTTTTAAGAACAGGCTTAAAACTTTCCTTTTTGATAAAGCTTATACTGTAGTTCGGGCTGGCACAGGTATGGACAAGCTCATAGCTATAATGCTTTAGGCTTAGACTGCCAGGGGAACTTTGTAATATAACAACAAGTAAGGTCTTCCTGCTCTTTTGTAATATTAAATAAAGAGACAGACTTTTTTCTATACTTTTTGTAAAGTGTCTTGGAGATTTTATTTTATTTTTATTTGTCAATTTTATTTCATTCAAAGAAACAATAAAGTTAAGAAAAACAAACAAACATAAAATCTCAAATTTTGAATGAAAAGATAACATTGTTATTAATTGGCACTATACAACTAAAGATTGATAGATATCCAGGAGAGAGAAAAGAAAGTTACATGACTTATACAAGGTCACAGAGTAGTGACAGGGTTCAACAACACACACTGACTGAAATATATTAAAGCATCAGGCATTGCAACATGTTCTACACCTTCCCTGTGATACATTAAACACATGGCTCATGTTTGTCTGGTACCTTGAATCCACTAACACACTCCCCCACCCAGCTGTTTTCATCCTGTTGTCAGACTGTCTTGCAAAACAAACACAGGAGAGTCATCTTTACATCGTTTACCCTTGCATGGTTATCACAATAAAGACTTGTATTATATTTCAAAACATTGTAACAGATACTACGAACTAATTCTGTTCAAACATGCAAAGCAATGTTGCCTGTGAAAGGGATTATCCTTTGTTCTTTCAGGCTTTTTTCGATTTAATGTCAGATTTTAGCCTAGTCCATCTGTGACATGTCCTTAAATTCATTGTAATGATAACCCATGGCCACTGAGTGGCAGTGTTGGCACATTGTCTACTTGATATACGAGGCTGAAGCACTTTAAGAGGCATCGTTTCTTGTTAAGAAATTAACTTTAAAGTTGTGTTTTATAACAAGAGAAGCAAAACATGCATCTCAGCGTTAAATTAAACCAAACAGCAAAGTAGTTTATGAATGTGATTTCAATACATACAGCAAGTTGTCTTTCCAAATATGGGGACTTCCTAAATAACTCCTGGAGCTCAGAGTTAACAACTTTCTTTGAACTTCTTGCTACAGGAGAAACATATCAAATTATAATGTTAATTTACATTTCTCTTTCATAGGGGTGTAGAGTAAATTTGAACTAGAAATATTACCTACTTAGGAAAGATGGGGGAGAATACTTCTGGGTGTATCCCTTTAAAAGATTCCTACAGATTATTTCACCAAACCTGCAACATATTTCCTCCTCAGAGACCCTAAAAGGCCAAAAACACCAACACAGCTGTTCTCAATTATTCTCATTGATTAGACTTCTGCTCGGTGTGTGGGTAGAGCTGCACTAGGAAGAAGAAGTAGCCTAGCAGCCAAACCCAACCTTTCAAAATAAATTGTGGAAGGTGAAGGTTGCACATATGGACAGCAATGACGAAAATGTCACTTAGCCAAAGTCCCAAGAATTATTCTAATCAGTTGAACAAGTGAATACACAAAAACAAATTGTGTAGGAGGGGACACATGTGAAAGTTCAAATGTTTTTGAAGATGTGCAAGCAGGAAACAGGAGATATGACCCAACAGACTAAAGAGACCCAACTGGGGCAGTTCTGTGTTGCAGCAAAGACTTACCCTGCAGTGAGACAGGCAAAGGTTAAAAAAAAAGGTAAACAAATCCACCAGGGAAAACACAACAAAATCCAACAAAGCGAGGTTCAAGAAAACGAAACATCAGGAAATGCTGGAAAAGAGGAAACGAGACCCTGAGACTCACTGGCGAAATAGAGCTACCACATGGAGGTGAGGCTGATCATGCACAGGTGAAAATAATCAGTGCAGAAATCGAAGTGACGATAAGATAGGTAAGGTGAGTAGGCCTAGTCTACAAAATAACAGGAACTGAAGCAGCCAAATAAGGAGGAATAAAAAGGAGGAGGAACATGACTTTTTGTCTTTGTTTGTTATTCTTTTAAATATCTTTGACAATTATCTAAAATGTGTCGATAAACCACTATTAGGTAGGCTACATTTCCCTTAACCTGGCCGCCATAAAATGGTGCGTTCATGGGCAGTCACCGGACCTGGCAGTCTTTGATAGACTACTCGGTCATTGAAATCCTCCTCAATGTCGACAGACGTGTACACACCATAGACTGTAAATGTACACACGTGCAATAATATACCTATAAGAAGTTTTAACACATTTTCTGACAACTGACCGATTCGGCAATTGACATTAGCCTACTCTCTGAACAGCCATACCCATTCAGGCTAGTTTAACTTGAAACAAGGAGGGCGATGATTGGTGTTATCGTTCAGCAATGCGCTATTTTATCATTCATGTGATAGTAGGCTACTTGTGTGGCACATTTCAGACAACTAGGTCTAACTTCGACGCATGGGCTGTGAGTTAAAGTGCTATGGCTTAACTAACATCCGCCAGTTTATCATAGACTGTAATGAAACCTTCAAAATCAGCGTTTATGTTTGTATATGTTAGTTCTTTTTACCCCAAGTTAGTGCAGAAAAAAAAAAAACTTCAATAATGCAAGTGCAAAACTGCCTTGAAATAGACTGTAGGCCTGCCACTGCATCTTTATAGTTTTTATCTGTTTATTTGGCCTACCAAATTAACAACTGATTGTTCTAGTATTAGGCTACTACTTTAATTTAAAAGAGACATAATGCATTTACAAAAGGTAGGCCTATATATTGAAGTTGGTAATGGTCACTCTTTGTCAACTAAGCTCGCGCTCACTGGGTGGGGTAGCTGCTCTCGTGCTGGCGGTGCATTTACGGACCAGACAACCGCAGTGGGCTCGTTATGTTTTATACTCGTTCCGGGGCTCCGCTGTCAGCCGCTGTGCTCCATACGCTTTCCGTCGGTGAAACACACACTGAGTGATGCGCAACCAGCCAGCACCATCCCTCACAAATCTCAAAAGGAGGTGACTTGATCAGCATATGACATTCTCCAGGTAAGAAATCGTTTGTTCAAATGACGTTTTCGAGACATTTGATCAGGAGGTAAACATCGATTGTAGTAATAATCTCCCTCGAAGAAGAAGAAGAGGAGCTGTGGATGGATGCTGTCGATTTGTCCTCAGCATCAGTGTTAACAACAGGATGGTGAGCTTGGACCGAAAACGTTTCTTGTTTTAAAACTATAGCGTTAATTACACTATTTCCTAGTCAGTTCGGTTAAAGATAACAAATGTTTTTAAGTCTATTCACGGTGTTACAATTACGCGTGATTCATCGATGCGCAGTCTACGCCTAAAATTGTCGTTTGTAGTTTTATTGCCATAGGCCTTTTGGTGTCTTATGAGTTGCGGAAGGTCATTAATTTTTAGATGTCCTCAATGGTTCAATTCTTTCCTGCATCATTTTTATGAAACGGCACCTCAGGCATGCACGGGGGTCTAATGGGGTGCCTTTGAAGAAATAGCATGCTCTACTCAAATATCTGATCTTTCTGTTTAACATTCAACCTTTTTGATACAAACCATATAAGCGACCTCAAACTGGTTTGATATTTGAGTGACATATTCAGCATAGTGCAAGTTACAAGATGAAGTTGAAAACTGAGCGAGGTGCACTATACTAGCCCTTCAAGTTGTTTAAGACCTAAACAATGTACCAGGGATTTTGGGCTATAGGTATATTTAGTAGCCTATTTGTAGTTTATTGGTTTAATATTTGTGTATCCTTATGTGCCTGTAGTGCTCTGTACCACTCTGTGCCTGGCCACAGGGGAGGGCAGCTGCTGACAGGCGTTGTGTCTGGTTGTCATTGTTCAGCAGGGGAACGGACTCAAAGGGTCTGCTGTGCATCTTACAGTGTTTTTCGTTTTCAGCATCTATCTTCATCCAGTCATGCTGAACGCATTTCATTAGCCACTGTCCTCGTCTATGATCTCTTCAGGCTTTCTGATTTACAGTACAATTTACAGTCTTCGATAGTTTCTCTTGAAGACAGCGATGTTGTCAAATCACTGCAGTCCCACTGTGTAATAGAGTGTCCTACACATTCAATAGGTCCATTTATGTGATATGCTTTTCTAATATTCTGCAAGATTTCTGTCAATTTAAAGTACATCCATAGGGGTCGTATTTCAAATGGTTATACAAGACGCTTCTGTAGCCTACTCTGATCATTAACTAAGTAAAAGTACAACACTGAAAAAATACATTTTTATTAATCTATATTAAAATGAAAGGTAAAAAAAAAAAAAGGTCAGTAGCTTTTTGATACTGATGAAAGACTGCCATGGCTTAAAGCACCTTTTGTACACATCTTTCAAATAGTACCCAAACTAATTAGAAATCCAATAACTTGCATTTCCTTTGTTAATTATCCACTTATTTGTACATTATCTGTGTAGTATTGAATACAAAGAAACATCAAGTCATGGCTGACCAGTGACCACAGGAGAAAAGTTGGTAAAATATTGAATACATTCTCTAAAACTGAAACAACACTGAGGCAGACAGAGATTTAAAAAGGGGTTGTACCGTGGGGAGCAGAGAGCATAGAAAGAAGGGAGAACAATGACTGTCACAGCTGAGGATGACAGTGTTATAAAGGATGTGGGCATATATAAGAGAGAGTAATGCATGGCTATTAGAGGAAATTGAAAGGGCCCTGGAGAGCCATGGTAAAAACTGTAACGTGTAAGGTGTACCACAAAACATGTTGACTTGATGCTGTGTTGAAGTGGAGATACGAAGTTTATATTTTCTCCTCCTCTTCACAACTTTTCTCTCCGTCCTCGTCTCTGCATGCCTTCCTGTGCACCTCTTGTCTCTGACGCTCCCTTGCTGTGTTTCACCATCTCCATATCTGAGATAGTTTGCTTTATATCGCACCTGCACTGAAGGACAAGCACCCTCCCTGCAGCCTGGGATCTTATGCTGCAGTAGGAGAAAACTAAATTGGACTCAAGGGGAGGATACAGAAGAGGGCAACAACATCCAGCCCTGGTTCACAAATTCTGAAAGATAATATTTTGATGGAAATATACTGTCTGATTAAACCATTTGCCTATCAGGTCAGTTTATCTATAAAAATGTTCTCTTTATAATTATAAAATGTAGGAAGGATACAAGTCTGGTGCAAGTACCACAGGGAAAACAGTTATCCATTATATGATAATATGGATGATATTTAATCTATGAGCAAAGGATTTAACTCGAGATATTTATGTTTTGTACTCTATTCATAACATTGATGTGGGCGAAGGTTTGTCCATTATAATGAAACCTGAAGCTATAGGGCTGCAGGCTGGGTGTTTTGTATTTGTATTTTGCTTAAAATGGTTGGAAAGGCATTGAAGCAATAGAAATGATGACTTACAGTATGATGAGGCATTTGTAAGATAAGTGGCGGCGTTACAGACAAATTAATAACTGTTGAAAAGCTTTGTGGGAGCAAATAGAGCGGACACATTTCTGTTCAACAGAGCATTTAGCAAGTAGAGGAGTGGCTGTGAACACTCTGGTCTGTGTTAACCTTCAGATGCTGAGGCATTACAGATTGGGGGGACTCATAGGCTACCATAGTGCTTATCTTGCACTCAATCCACTCTAAATGTGTTACTTTTTAGTTACAGCTTAAATTCCACTCAAAAAAGGAAAGTGTGTAGAAATGGTCTAATGTATCATTTCAACATGCAGTGTTTCCCCTACCATTCGTTAGGGGTGGCGTCCCACCGCAAAATGTGGCCACTCTTATAGAAAGGCATAAATTAAGACATTTATGGAATTTACCTAATTTATGTGCACTGGTTTTATCAAAGCAGGTCATGAACATCGTGTTTCACTGTCCAGTTCAGCCAATTGAATACATTTCCAGAATGCCGGTACGGTTTACAACTTCTTTTTCGGTTGGCAACCTCCATCAAGAATGTAAATTTGCCTTTAGCTCATATTTTTTAGACACAGACCCAGTGCTCTGATGTTCGTCTAAAGCTTAACAGACAATCATATCTGTCCCAAACAGTGAATCAACTGCATTACTGAGTGACCAAGTTCTGCGTGGTGCACCTTACTAACAGACAACACTCCTTTCTAAAAGTTTTCCCGTGAGTGATTAAAGTTTTGTGATAAGCAGAGTGGAACTCTGGAGTCACATTTAAAATACTGACATAAAGAGATGTGGTTCCACATCTTTTTAGTTTCCTTCCTTCATTTGTTTTGCTTCTGAATAAATGTATTGGGAAGGTTAAAGAAAAATAAGTGTTTTTTTTATATTGTACTGTCAAATTGAGGCTGTTCAAAACAAACAAAAAACATTTTTTTAAAGGGTAAAAAAATCGATTGTGTTCTCGCTTCAAACAAACTGCTCCAGGGTTAAGATTGGAAGAGATCCAAGACCACCTCTTCTAGGCCGTCTCGGCTTGCTAGTTTTGTTCCACATCAGGGTGCAATTGCTGTGTTCACATATGTCCAAACGATTGTGCCAAGAAGGAAACGCCCCTGTTTTGGAACAACTTCTCCAAATGATCCAGGTGTGAAAGCACCTGAAGATATTACATCCAAACTGTTTGAACACAAATAATAACCCTGGCTTCAGTTCTAGTTAGATCACCAAATGACAGCTGTTATATTGTCCGAATGAGTTGTTCCATTATACAGCATCTGTGGAGGATTTATCTCGGGATGACGTCATCACTTCACTCAGTGTCTTTGCTGCTCAGCTTCCCAAACCAACTCTAAATCTTAAAAATGTGAATCCTACATATTTTTATTCATTTATTGATAAAAGTAATTTTGACTTTCACTCAATTATTTTAGTACAATTCCTTCTAACACTGAGAACATAGTCTTTCTCTCTTTTGTGTATTTTATTTTGAAGAATTCAACCTAATGGTAGGTCATCCTTTCTCTGTTGACTCAGATCTGAATTTGGGATCAAATTTGATTTAATTTAATTTAATTTAATTTGAAATTCAGAGATGTGTACAGTCTCGGCAGAGGTCTTTGAGTGGATTCTCGTCTTCTTTGAATTCAGCCATGTCAAGAATAATCTAGAATTAAAACCGCAAGCGGTGATGAAGGGCCCTCGCACCCCGGTGCATGTCGGGGTGTGTCGTGACCACGGGAGTGCAGCAGCTGCGGAACGTGGCTAAGCAGCAGGCCGTGCAGTTCGATTTGTGTAAAAGTCGCAGTACTGGCATGTTGAAATAGGCAACGTAATGAAGATCGCATAAAATGTATACTTAGAGCAGTTCAGGCAGTCACTGTCATGATAGCTCTGAAATTTGGAGGAAATTGAGCATTGTATATAGGATGTAGTACTTACTCTTTGCTGTAGGGGGCGCTATGGTTAAAGTTGAATATTGTTATGTCAATGTGTTCAGAGGCCAACCCTGATCATACCTGGGAAATTTTAAGCAGATCCGAGAAAGTATGTATGATGTAGTACTTAGTCCTTGCAGTAGGGGGCGCTATGGTTAAACTTTATTATTGTTTTGTGTCACTGTGTTCAGAGGCCAACCCTGATCATACTTATGTAATTTCAAGAAGATCAGACAAAGTATATAAGAGTTACAGCCACTTCCTGTTTGATGGCGATGTGATTTGTGGACTTCCTGTTGAGTTTTGGGCATGGGTTGAAGAGGCTTTTTTGTAGGTTTTGTCATGTTGGAAAGGCATAGTAAAATTCAGAATTGTAGGTTCAACGTGCTGCGGGGGCTGAATGTTTGAAATATTGTAAGGGGTGCCACTGAGCCATTAAGCCACGCCCACTCACTTAAACGGTATAAGATGTTTGACTTTACTACCAGGATTATATGTATGAAGTTTTGGGACAGTACGACTATGTTAAGCCCGTGAAAAAACTACTTCCTGTTTGATGGCGAGGGACGCGTCCGTATGGCGACAACGTTGGACGTAGGCGTTTGAGCTTGAAAGTGTTGTATGGCCAAGGTGTTAGCATGGTCCACACCAATTTTGAGGGGAAAATTAGCTACCGTGTAGCAATGGCTAATGCTAATTGAGAAGCAGTAACTTCCTGTTGTCAACAGGTAGAACGCACTGACACTGAGTTTGCTCCGATCGGATGAGCGCCCTCGGACAAGTGCGTTCAAATAGGAAGGCTGAAATCGGCGATTTTGGGCCATTATTGTGAAATTGAACTTTAATTTGTGGATTTCCTGTCGGGTTTTTAGTCCGTCCCGACAAGCTTAATATGTGTACCAATTTTCGTGAGTGTACGTGAAAAAAGCCTTTATGGGGAGGCCATTTTGAAAAATTCAAGGGGGCGCCACTGAGCCATTTTGCAAACTCCGTTTTTACGAAACCACCAAAATATAAAAGTTTTCACGAGACCTGATGACCATGGAAAGTTTGGTGAGTTCTCAGGCACGTTCAGGCCCTCAAAAGTGGCCGCAAAGAGGCGGATGAAAACTAAGGAGAATAAAAATAATAATCGCCAAGGTTTCAAGAGGGTCCTCACACGGTTCATGCTCGGGCCCTAATAAAACACCGGTATAAACTTTGTGACGGCCAGCTGGAGTGCTCAACTGAGAACAAATTTAGTCGCTGACAGAAGCACTTCACTCTAAATGTACTGATTTGAAATATGCTGAATCCTCTTTCGTATTGGTTGTGTTTCATGAGGTAATTTGAAATGGCCCTGTAATCTCTGTACCCAGCCCATCGCCTTTAGTTCAGCCTCTTGCACGCACAGCATTGCTGGCTGCTCCGTTTGTTCATTAACAACTTTCTGCTTTTGGTTTTAAGCTTGCCAGCAGCTTGTGTTTTGTTTTTCTTTCTTCTTCAGGGTGTATAGACAAATCACAATTATCTGTTCATCAAAACATTTGGTAAAATGTGGGCTTTATTAGAGCTTATTAGTCATAGTTGACATAAATGACTCAACATCAAATAACTGACAATGATGTTACTCTTTAGAAATAAACACATTATGTATTCAAACATGCAATTCCACATACGTTTTCTATTCAAATATGTTTCAACTGATTATGTCACAATATGAAACTTTGAGAATGTTAAATATTGTTATAATTTAGATACATTTAACATACAATTTGAAGCCCTATCTCTGGCTAATTTCTGATCATGGTTTTCATTTTCTGCACAAAAAGATTCAAAATCCCAGGTCTGTAACATTTACAGTCACTTATCTGTAATAGATGCATGGATTTCCTGGAGAGAAAAGGTTCAGCCCTTGTTGTCCAACTCTTGACATTGTTGTAGTATCGCACACATGAATATGACAGCCATATCACTGTTACTAAAGTTGTTTTGACAGGGCTGTCTCATTTGATTTTTTTCTGATCTGTGTTTCTGCCTCTGTTAGGCTGTTTTTATAAACCCTCTAAAGAATGCTTTGATATAGAAACAAAGCTATCACCTTTCATCCTCTGGAATCAAGCTGATGTGGTATGATCTGACTTTGAGAGACTAAGCGTTGGTCCAGCTGAAGTCTTGACTTTTGGCTCGGGGGTGTAACATTTAGTAATGTTTCAAACTAACAGGTAAAGAAAACGTGCAGAAATCCAGGACACATTCTGGTTATAGGGCTCTGTTCGACATTTCTTGATCCATTGTTTTTCACAGTTTTTGAATTGTTGTCTGGTTGTTATGTCTTTCTCTGAGGAGACAGGAACTTGGGGAGCTCTGTGAAAGGTTCAGCCCTTTTAGATAGGGTGTAACATTACTTTAAATGTTTCTATTCAAAGGAAAAGGGAAATAATATACCCTCTGTGCCAGTGATAAAGTATTAATCTAATTTCCACTGCATGCATCAGCTGGCTCTAATATGGCATGTTAGATTTTTTTTGAAGCATTTCCCTTTTATTGTCAGTAACAGCTCTCTGCTCCCCTCATCCTTCTGTAAAATCAATCAAACCGTTGTGGTTGCTTCCTTGACATTTTTTAACACATCAATGATCTGTACCTTTAAAGGTCCCATATTATGCTTTTTCTGGTTTTATATGCTCTTTAGTGTGTTTTCCAAGTGTCCTGTGCATGTTTAGGCACATCTATGTGCAAAAATTCAAAGTCCGTGGAAACCCTTCTCCTACCTCCTCCTGTTAGCTGCAGCATTAGCTGCATGTAACGCTCGGTTCTAGCCCCCCTCGAAAAAAATTTGCCAGTGTGACGTCTTGTCAGTGTGATATCACTGATCTAAGCCCATTGGCTCGTTATGGCAAGCCCTGCAGCTCATGTTGCACGCCCATTAACTTCTGTAGCACGCCCACGATATGCTGTAGCCTGCGGTAGCACAGTAGTGCTAAGGTGCTAATGTTTATGCTACCCTCGGACAGAGCCAGTGGCTGCATTCCCAATATGGTAAAAGAGGCGGGACATTTCCGAGAACCGTGCAGAGCGACTGACCAATTACGGCAGAGCCGACAGGCCGACCAATCAGATCAGACTTGGCACACGTGGGGACTCTGAACGTGGGCACTTCAGAGCCTTAGAGAGAGAGTCAGAAGCGAGCCGGTGCATGGAGCGGCAGTACATGAAAACAGACACTTTTTAGAACTTTAGCTATTGTGAACATACTTTAGTAGGTACATAGATTAAATATATGAACCCCAAAAAGGGCATAATATGGGCTCTTTAAAGTAATCAATATCCAAGCAATGACTAGTGGAGGCATGAAAAGTATTGTGAGAGATGTTCTGACATTCAGGAAAGTGTAAGGATGCTGGCCTGAGTGAAGTGTGAAGGCTAATGCCACGCTAGCTTGATGTGGCTCAACGTGTCTGTTTGGAACTAAGGATGGTCATTTTACAGTAATTATATACGCGAGTACTAGAATTACCTTATATATACTCAAGCACTCACTAATTATATATTTTATATATACCGTAACATTTTTACGGCGCCTGGTTAAAGCGTTTCTATCGCCAGACGGTGGATTTAGTATCTGAAAGCTGTTTAAATTAAAAAAGAAGAACGCATTTGTGTCAGGTGACACAACTGAAGTGCTACAGACTAAGAGACATGTTAAGAAGCTAGCTTAGCATCTCAAGAAATTATAGATTTTAATTATCATATTTAAAGATTGTTCCTTAACTTAAAATGAATGCAATTGCAAAGCTACATGTGTAGCCATGTTAATGGCAATTTCTATTGTGTTAGCATCAAGTTAAAAAACTAAGATGTACCACTACTTTATTTTGATACAGCATAGTTAGGATACCGATGTTTGATAACGTGGATCTGTGTGCTAATCACATGGATTGTATCCGTTTGCTTTTTTAAAGTTATGTAATCATCAGCTCCTCTGTACCACTTGTGCACATTAGTGCATTATTGAATGGTATTCTAATTTGACGCTGCAGCAGAAAACAAGTTGGAGAAAGAAGTTGTACCAGTACAAAGTGAGAGTCAAATAAAGCCACCATGCTGTGTGGAAAAGATGCATCAATCTCTTCTGACTTCCTCCTGACTAGAGAAACATCTTATTATCTTCACTGCTTCTGTGTGTTTCTAAATTGTCTCTCACATGCAGTTACATAATCTTAACACAGCAAGCCTTGATTGATTTTTGCTGGGGGGGGGGGGGTTGTTTGTGCTTCTTAGCTGAGATGCCAAAAAATTCAAAAATTTGACACGTTTGTTTTTATTTAACAGTGGAACAGTGGGTGTATTTAGGGGGCAGCTGCTGGGTCATGTTTGTCCGATTCTTAGGGGCCGAAAATGTCAGGTCAGAATTTTTGTCCCAATTTCATGCAGAGTATATTCTGTCATGCTTTTTTTTTTACATGTGAAAGAAGTCTGAGTAATATTGTTTAAACCACCAATGATTTGTTCCATGGTGTCCCCGTAAATCAGTGAGATGATGCATGCACCTCACTTTCTGGCTTCAGCATGTTAATGAGCCCAAATCAGTTTTGCATTCTAAGACTAAATCAGGTCACATTGGACGGAAAGCAAAGTGGCTAAAAAGGGAGCTAGAGAAAGAAAGCCTTCTCCACAGTGCTTGATAAAAGACAAAACCCATTCATAGCTGCATTAATCATAGGGTGGCACTAAAGAATCGCTCTGAGGCGACATCCAGAGAGAGAGAGAGAGAGAGAGAGAAGCATTGAAACAGTCTGATTCACAAACTGGCTCTGTCTGAATGACATCAGTCTGCTTTCCACAGTTGTATCCTCTGTGATCTTTCTCAGTTCAATTGAAACATCTGATTTAACTTTGGTTTTTATTAACTTTTCCCTACAATGTAGTATATTTTTATTTCCTTGGAGTTTTAAACGACTTAACTCTTCATTCAAATAACGATACAACTAAAAAAAACAGGAGTTCAAATTTCAGTGATGATGATAATTTTTGATAGTGTTTGTGGTAAAGCAGCATTTATTAATTCAGAAATCAATGGTAGTCAAATGTACATCCTTAAGGTCACTAACTGACTCAAGGTAAGATCTGAACATTGGCGGTCACTGAATATTCAAGAAGCTAACATTAAGTGAATGTGTTTGGCACAAGGCAGAACTGTTACCTAACAACACAGGGTTTAAACGAAACGTATTCACACAAATGAAGAAAAATGCCATGAATAAACAGTCTCATACTTGATCTGCTGACGTTTATGATGTATGCTGTTATTTATTTGATTATCTGTTTGTTTGGATAAGTCCTAGCACACAGTTAGCATTGTTAAAGGTCATGCCCACTGTATGTATTCTTGTGTTTGTACCTGTTCCTGTATGCATGGCCTAAATGTATCCATGTACCTCCTTCTCTGTTGTGAGTCATAGGATTGTTCCTCCGCCTGGGAGCTATGCTGTCACTTATGACATTACTTATGCTTAAGATGCATTCACCAAGCCAGCTCATTAGCTAGCACATTTGTTTGAGGAGCAGCGTGATATTAGCATATAGATGTGCAGAGAGCCTCACCTGCTGCTGTCATCGTGGGGCTGTGCAGACAGATTCACATCTGGTGAATGTCTTTTCTCGATAGTGAGAGATTGCTTCAGTTCAAAGTAACAATGTCAACTATAGATGCAGAGGTAAATGTATTTCCATATAAAATGCAGCGTGCTGTTGTTGTTGTTGAAGCATGGCAAATGTGAGTCAGGCTGAATCTCGAATTGCTTTGGGGCTCCAGTCTCTGACTCATTATTGCTATAGCCAGACAAGTTTGTTGATTGACAGCACAGATGAGTGTTCATCATTCGTGTGATAAAGTTGATAGGAGAGACACCAGATGGTTGTTTTATCGACTGTGCGAGACTTGCTTAGAGATACTCGAAAAGAGAAAGAAAGGGCGAAAAAGTGCAAGAGTTCCTTCGTCAACTTTTTCTCTGGCTTAATTAAAGCAGAAATGTTTGTGTTCTATGGTAATGAGTGATTTTCTGAGGGATCTATTTTCTTAAGGGGTTAAGTACCAGACTCAAAGATATTGTCAGTTGAATAAGACTGCAATGTATTGTTATCCAAGTTCAACAACATACTTTTTATTACAGTCCCACATAGAGATTGTCCCAGACATATTTTCAAGTTATGCCACATTTATTTTTTACTTTCATTTCGTGGAAAAACCTATTTGAGTCAGCTAGTTATGTAGTAGCTAGGCTTGCAGTACCTGAAACTTCACTGAAGAGCAACAATGTCACAGGGATTTATTTTTTACCAAAACTACCTTATCTTGGGTTTTAACTGGTTTTAATAACTGGGTCTGATTTTTATTTTTTTGGACAGCCTGAGATCAGCAGTAAATGTTGCGATGACAAAAAAGTTGAGTTGTAGAGGTTATTTCAGATTGTGTTACTAATGTAACGTAACATTTCACTTGTGTAGATTATGTAAAGTAGTTACAGCCTAATTTATATTCCTTTTTAGATTTGTGATGTAACCTCAGATGACTAAAAGTGACCATTGGTTTCCACGTATCGGTTTTGATTTGACTAGTGTTTTTTTTATTATTTTCACTGAGCAATATTATTTGATTTTCATTTGATGTAACTTAGATATCTCTGCCTCCATGCTTTGGACAGCACGCTAGTACCTTCTAGAGAAAGGGTGGTAAGTTGGTTTGAGGAGACTGCATGAGGCAGTAGGTCTGACATGTAGCCATCCCTCTGTGCTGTCTGTTTGATCTGTGTGTTCTGGTGCAGATTTCAGAAAAAAAGTGACATCTCAGAACCTCAGAAACACATCAAAAACCAAACACAGCAGAGAGCTTTGTATCAAATTCTTCCAGCCATTGCTGTTACTGACTGAACTCACAGGTTACGTCACTTGTAGCAGGAAAGATCATGCAACATTAAGCAGTGTCAAAGAGCAGCTTTAGAGGATGTACCATCTATTTCTGGGTCTGTTCTGTTGTTTTCTGATCTCTTATTAATCCATCTCTTATTTAGTTAAATATTGATTGGGTACTCAAAAAAAAATGAACAAAAAAAATAATAATGTAAGGAGGCTGTAGTCCTCCAAGTGGGCGGCCAAGGTTCGAATCCGACCTGTGACTCCTTTCCCACATGTCATTCCTCACTCTCTCTCTCTCCCTGAATTTGGACTCTATCCACTGTCCTATCTCTCCAATAAAGGCACAAAATGCACCAAAAAAAATCTAAATTAGACTTGCTATTAGTAGACCTCCCCCAAATCAATTCTTTGTATGGAAAACAGAAATGTTTCTTCTTAAAAAAGCCCACAGACTTAAAAACAACACACCCTTTTAGATATTACACACCCACACATTACTGACGGTTACATCAGTGTTAAGAAAATAGTGCTGACTTTTATATGTCCGTGTATGTAAAGAGTTGTAAATCAATTTAGGTGTGATAGAAGCTTGAAATCAGATGTTTTATTCTGAGCTTAATAAATTATAAACTCATTGATCAGGGACTGTGCCTTTAGGGCGTAAATTTACTTTAGAATGCAGAGGAAACAATATCGACTCGTTGTCTTAAACATCAAACACACAGAATTAGGCTGCATTCATTACGTTTCTAAATAAAGACTTTCACTTTCTTACATTTTACATGCATATTCAGACGTCTTCTCAGACTCAGATGTAGTTTCTGTGAAGCGCAGTACACAAACAGACAATAGTAGACATATTGTACACTGTATTAAATTAATTGCAGACGCACTGCATCAAAGACTTTCTCCTACCTTGTGATCCAGGTTCTGAAGGCATTTCAGAAGTTCAAAATAAAGGTTCCACACCTCAGCAATAAGTTCAGGTTGCCTTTGGTGCCTTTGGTGTTGCCTGCTGAAATGGAGCGGTCCGTGCTGACCTCTTAAGCCTGGCTCACACTGTGCGATTTATCCCCGATTGTATAAAAGTCGGGGTGGCATGTCGGCTCACACTGTACGACTGAATCGTTTACGACACCCGACCAGAGATTGAGATTGACGTGCTCACACTGTACGACCCGATTGTCGGGCACGGCCGGAGAGCTCATACTGTACAAATGAAATCGGGACGGAGCGTTGACAATTGTTAATAAAGTGTCATTTGAAAACTCCAACGGACGACGGTTGGTGAAAGAGAAGGAAGTGGAACTTGTTGTAGGATATAAACAAGTTGATACAATTGTAGATATATGGATACAAGTTTCAGATAAGTGCTGCACTGATGATCTGTACAGAAAAGTGAAAAAAAAAAAAGACACCGGGTTGCGTCCTGTCGCTGGTCACCATGACTACAGTCCTCCCTTGTCTCTCGTGATTATATTGTAGTCACACACAACTTCTGCCGGACCCTTTCGTGACGCAAACGTCAAGATTTTAAATTCTAAATATTAAACTTGTTAGAAATAAATCGGGGCGTCCCCGACGGTCGCCGGGCAGATCGGGGACGTTAAGATTGGATCTTTGTACCACTCACACTACAAGACAATCTGAGCAGATAATCGGGTCCGAGCAGTCTTGAGTCGGGAGCGACCCTGCGATTGTCGGTAAGGAAGAATCGGAGCTCAAATCAGCCCGATTATCCTGCAGTGTGAGCCAGGCTTTAGTCTCAGGTGAGCTGAGTTCAGTCCAGGAATACTAATGAGAGAACAAAAAGAGGTGGGTTCTTAAACTGAATACAAAATAAATTGAAAATACAATGATGAGGATTTGTGGCTGTTAACAGTATTACTTAAAAATGAGCTCTTATGTACACAATATAATGCCCCATATTATTTGCAGATACTGAAAGAGTATTATGGGAACAATACCCAAGTTGCATTGGATGTGTTTTGTTTTCCTTTCACACTTAAAGCTAAACAGCACCATGTGTAGAGCTGCAGGTAAGGACACCCCATCTGGACTGTTTACAACCAGCAGCTTGTTTATCTCTTCTGAGCCTTCTAGCCATCTCATTTCATCCTCTGTTCCATCTCCGGGTGCCTTAGGTCTGTAATTCAGAGAGGGAGCTTAGTTATTGCTTTGGGACAGGAGGTCAAGACAGCATGGCAGTGAGCAACCTTGTAAAAATGTTGACAGGGTGTAAAATGCCAGAGAACAGCTTATGCAGGGTTTTAGAGTGAACAGGGTACTGTAAGCCTCCGCCTGTCATGACAGAGGAGGATGGAGAATGGAGATCAATGTTCATAGATTTCCTGCAGGTGAAGTGTAGGCCTACATAAAAGTGTGTTGTGTATCTGTCAGTTAGGTTATGCGTGTATTTGTTTGTGTGCACACATCTATGTATAGTGATTCTTTATAGCCTTTTCTTGTGTAAGCTTCAGGCCTTGTTATCTTGCATTATAATCCTTGCTGAGACTGATTCTACATCTTTTTCACACAATATAATTATCACAATAATCTGCCTCATAATGTTATTGTAGGATTTTCCACCTTGTTCTACATCATTTACACATTTTAAATCTATTCTAAGCAGAGGTTTGGTTTTATGTTTAAGAGTTTTGACTTCCGTTTTTATTTTCTTCTTTTTTTGATACACTGAAGGGTGTCTGAATCATTTGGCAATCTCCGCTGTTGAAAGATGAAGAAAATGCGGAAGTGGAAAAAATAAACTGCAGTTCCTCGAGTGTCCACTTAAGACTGGCTGCAAAAGCACCAAAAGGCACATACACACCAATTCTCCAGCAGAAATAAACATGTTTACATCCTGGTTCAAAGCTGATTTGTTCTTTAATAGCTCATTTCTTGATTGACACACTCTGTGCAGGGGGTGAATTTATCGTTAACACATCTGTTTTGGTTTCATGAAGGGTAAGTTATTCATAATAAGGAGTGCAACTGCTCTGACTGACGGGCAGGCCAGTGTAGCTGTTTGTCAGGAGGTTAAAGGCCCGCTCCAACTCTTTGTTTGTTATTAGGTTCATAGAAAGTGACTTTGAGACAGCATTTCCAATATGGTGACCACCACCGATGGGCTTCAGAAGTCCACTTCAGAAAGCAATGTGTGAGGTCACTGAGAATAGGTCCATGTTTACATACAGTCTATACTGTGAAAGTTTGACATAATATGGCTGGGGAGAGGTTTGTTACATTTCTCTTTTTTAGTCATTTAAATGAATGACCTTGCACCGCTAGTCTCTAAGTTCAGTGGTTGCGGCCAACAATTAGAGCGCAGTACAGCGGCTCTTGAATACTGATTAGTCAGCAATAATCTATGCCATTGGTAGCAGAATAATGACGGCCAGAAAAGGAAGCAATGTTAGACATAGGGAAATAAATAAAGGAAACAATTAAAGATAGGAAGAAAAGCAATAAGACAGGGAAAAGGAACAAAGAGAGAATGAATGAATAATAAAGAAGTGATAGAAGAGAAGCAATATATTCAGAGTCAAATATACACATGAACTGTAGAGTAAAGGCAGCATGATCCATCAATTAACCAGTCAGAAGCTATTCATGTGAGCACTGTTGATTTGATTTTAGCCATTGTTTTTTTACTATGTTAACTTCATGGTAAAAAAAAAAAGATGGTGCTGGAAACTGGGCCAAACAGCCGCCTTAGATGCCTAGATTGCAGCAGACTCGAGTATCTTCTTTCTAAATATGTTTTTGGAGGGGTTGTCGTAATTGTGATCTGCTGAGTGTTTTGTCTCTGTATAGCTGCAGTGTGCTGCAGCGTGAGTTGGACCTGTGGGACCAATTCAAGCCTCTGGGCATTATGCAGGAGGGGAGCCAATGTGAGCTACAGCAGTGTAGTTAGATGGGAGATATACTGTCATTGTAACTCCTGTAAAAATGTTAGTGTGCCTTTTATTTTAAGGCAAAAATCTTTTCACACCACACAATGTTTTAAGATTGACCTCTCATACGAAATAGAAGATTTGGTCCTACACAAGAATATCCATTTGTTAATAAGTTAATATTGTTATTTGAATTAGATATAATATTGATCCTTTTTTAGTGTTAGACAACAAATTACTGAAGACAGAAGCACCAAAGTTACAGTTGTCTGTACTCTAATTTTATCGTTGTATTATGCATCTTCTTTGTCTTCCTCTCTAACTTTGTACTCCCCTGACAGGGATTCAGCAAGACTTGATCAGCAGCTTCTAAAAGACCATTTAGTTCCTCTTTTAATTCCCCTTCTCCAACATTTGGCAAGATAAACATCTCTGCCAAGGAGTCAACATCATAAGATAGTTTTTAGGTTAAGACAAAGGTTTTAAAGCACAGTTTTAATAAGTGGCATTGTAATAGTATGGCAGGTAAACTGTTCTGTTATTGGGCACTATATTTGCCACAGTGTGAGAGTTTCACAGTAAAAATTCAGAAAATGCCTCAGTATCACAGTACATGATAATACATCATTCATTTTTTACATTTGTTTCATTTACAAGAATAAATAAAAATATTTTATGGTTGAGGTAATGGCAATGCTTCATTATAACTTCACAAAATAGTGTGTCCTGATATGGTACAATTTAATATTTGATTTAACATTAATAAGGTATAACTCAATTTAAACCAACTTGAGGTTTTGGTTTGTTCAAAACCACAGATAAGCAAATCTACTCCTTGGTTACTTCTATGTTTTTGGTGCTGCAAGACTGTTTGACATTTGGCATCTTACACCTTCCTCTTTCTACCCCCTCCTTACTTCACCACTTAGCCCCACTGGCTGTAGTAAAAGAGCTATTATACTGAAACCAACAGTATGCTGCTGGTGGGATACCTGTTTGATCTGATCTCACCGCTGTGAGGGGACAGCAACTTGAGGCTGTCACAGGGGGGCTCAGGTTGTGAGGATAGGATGTGACATGTGGCCCGGGCTTTGTGGCAGATGGTAAAAAGAAAAAGCTGTAAGGGAGAATAAAGCTCAGCTAAAGTAGCCAAATGTGGGTTGCTCCAACTCCTGCCCTAAAATATTTTCTGGGCCAGTCACTCTGGTGTAGCCACACTTCTGTCTCAAACAATGCACCCCTTATTTATTTGTTTGACTATATTATTGCAAGTTATATACAAAAAGTTTAAATACTGCTGTAATTAACATATTGTTTAAGCCTTTGATATACTAACCTTTAACTTTCCTTTCATTTCCTTTACTTCATGTTCCTTTATTATTTTCATATTATATTCCATTAGTCAACATAATATCCAAAACTTTTTATATAATTCTTGTATAAAGATTTAATTTATTAAATTATGGCTAATCTGTTTCCGGACATTTACAGGATTTGGAGAGCCTGTTATCCTCCCTTTGGTAAAACAATTGCTAAGATCTCTGAGGAATTTGGATCAGCTTATGGACTTAGTTAATTGTGTTGTATGTTGTGTAATCTGATGTAAAGCATCCTTGGTTCACTTGAAAGGCGCTTTATAAATTCAAGATATTATTATTATTATTATTATTATTAGTGTCACTTTATTTATTTGTTTTGCCAGACATTCTCTTGTCCTAACATCCATTTATTTAAAAATATTAAACCTTTATTCACTAAATACACGTTCCTTATTGGGATGAGCTGTCTTAACTTTTAAAGATCCCATATTATGCCCTTTTTGGGGTTTGTATATTTAATCTATGTACCTACTTTTGTACGTTCACAATAGCTAAAGTTCTAAAAAAGTGTCTGTTTTCATGTACTGCTCCCTCTACGCTCTGAGTCCGTCAGCTACGCTCTGTTGAGCCCCCACTGTTAGACCCCCACGTGGGCCAAGTCTGCTCTGATTGGTCTGTCGATCCGCTCTGTCGTTATTGGTGAGTTGCTCAGCACGCTTCTCTGAAATTTCAACATGAGCTGCAGGGCTTGCCACAACGAGCCAATGGACTTAGATCAGTGATCTCACACTGACAGTGACGCCGCACTGACAATTTTTTATTGAGGGGGGCTAGAACCGAGCGTTACGTGCAGCCAATGCTACAGCTAACAGGAGGAGGTAGGAGAAGCCGCGTTTCCGCATACTTTGAATTTTTGCACATAGATGTGCCTAAACACAGGACACTTGGAAAACACACTAAAGAGCATATAAAACCAGAAAAAGCATAACATGGGACCTTTAATTAGGTCACACATTGATGCACAGGTTCCTGTTCTTATCATGGCCCCTTCTACTCTCTTCATATTCAGGCAGTGGAGAGCAATCAAAGTTCAATTTTCATGCAGAACTGTGTCTTTTATGTGGGTTGTCAGTTTGATGCTCAGTTTGACGCTCTCTCTCCTTTTGTTTTTTTAGGTCATTGCCTGGAGCAAACAGTAGAGCTGCTCTGCCTACCTACGGATACCAGTAAGTTAGCCTCACTGTGCTTTGACAGGTTTTTTACATTATAATGTTGTACTTCCGAGTGTGGGAGGCATTCTAAAATATGCCACATCAAAACCAGCGAAAGTTCTTCTTGCAAAAAATAATTTGATAACACTATTTGAATGACCTTTGACCAATCTTGCATGTTGCTGGTGAAGTCAAACTTGTTGATGGGCATTGACGGGTCAGACACAGCCACCTCCGAGCCCTGGGGAGCTCCTTGCCTGTCTGTCCTCTGAGTAATATCATTGTGTTGTAGAAGAAAAACTAAAGGGAGGAAATGACGAGAGGAAAGAGTAAAAACAAATCTAAGGAGAACATTCTACTGTTTTTTATGTTGAGATGAATTTGGCAAGGTGGCAAGATGACTTTTATTTGTAATTACAGTTGTATTGAAGCTCACATCTGTTCTTTTTTCAATGTAGTGTTTCCAATGCAAAAATAACTACTCTCTAAAGAACAGCATGCAGCAACTAGGTAAAGGAAACAACGGCAGTAGAAGGTTCATATTTAATTTGAGATGTTGCCCCATATGTCAATCCTTTAAGAAGGGAAGCAACAGCAGATATCTTTTTGTCTCTACCTGCAGAGTATGTGTCTGCAGGTAGAGAGTGCAGATTGTCTGCTAGTTTTTCGGTGAAATATGGATTTTAAAAAATGTGACTGCCCGCCCATGTATTATCTACTGTATGTGTGGGAAACACTGCTTTTAACAACCATATTTGTAACTCTACTGCTGGTGTGTTATTTGAATCTGTTTCTATGGAATCTGGTTAGTTTCATATGTCTTGTGATAGTTTTCATATGTACAGATGTTAACACTATCCTAACTATCAAGAAGTCTATAATCAAAATCCTTGTGGTTGAGGCAAAGGGTTAGAAGTAAGGACAGAAAAGAAACCAAGGAGAAAGTGAGGGAGCGTGTAGCTTGTTTGCTGATGGAGGAGGAGTCAGAGCATCATGGGAGAATCCCACTGAAGATATACTGTACATGGGTGGAGAGAGGATGAAAGAAACAACAGTTGAGCAATCCAAAGTGTTGTGAGGCTCCCAACACTGCCTCCCTTCATCATTTATTAATATTCTGCTAGAATATTCATCATCTCTGGTACAGCTCCATCCTCCTAGAGAGAGAGAGAGAGAGAGAGAGGAATTAAAAGAGAGTGTGTATCACAGACAGTGTTATTGTAGTCACTCGACGAATATCATACGTCATATGTCTACTTATTTCATATTTATTGTTCATTTTGAAACCAACCTTTTCTGTTAAGAGATTACGCATAAAGGACAGAGCTGTTCATTTGAGGGTTTTAGGCCGTGACACCCTATGGAGTCTGAACGGAGCTCTGACCATAACTCACTCTTTGTTGGGTCAGTCATCAGCCTCAAAATGCTTCTCCATCCATCTGCATGTCACTGATATGGGAAATCCATGGCTGCTGTGATTCATTCAGGGAACTTCAGTGCTAGACAAGTTTTTGGGAGATTGCTGCATTTGAATTTTGAGACATCCAGTGGTGTGCAGTGATGTGTGCTCAGTCTGCCGGCATGCTACGCTTCGCTTATTGTGATTAAATCCTTTGAAGATGAAGACAAGGACAAAGAATCTGGCAGTGCCATAACTTATTATAAATCATCAAAAGCCAGAGCAGCTCAATTAATGTGTACATTGACTCTGTGATACCACACTGAGAATGAACTGATAGCTAACCCCGGAGTCAGGGGGTAAATTGATGTCAGGCTGTGAAGTCGGGCTCATCTGTTATCACATATGCTGTTAACTGTGTGAGGACTCATTTGTACTGTAGTTTCCCCTCGCTTCTTCTCTCTTCTGCTCTCCTTGGAGATTGCAATTATCTGAAAACTTAAAATAATCCACAGCCAGCATTTTGTGCGTTATTGTGTTTCCTTGTCGGCATCATAATGTAGCATGGAAATTCAATTGCTTAACACAATTTAGTCAAACGTGCAAACCCACTGGCACAAAATAAGAAGTTTCCATGTATGCATGAGGTCGCCCGAGAAAACGGTGAACAAAAACAGTTGAAATGTATTTTCTACTGTGAAAATGTTTTTCATCCCCTGCTTCCCCTGAAGTGGAGTAACCTGACAATATACATTCACGTAAATTCCCACATCATCCCACATTGTAAGTCGGTGTTGATGTTGGCTGAGGGACTTATTGGGGCCACATTACTATCTCTTGAGGCAGAATATATAATACATTGCTTAGATTTCTTTGGTGGATTCCTGCTGTTCCTGTTGATGGTTTGTTTGTGTGTTTTAACTCCATGCATGAGCAGATCCATTTCCTCTGCGAAGAAATCCTAGAATTCCAACCCTTGCTGGTTCTACCATTTAAAAAGGATGGGAACTGACACACTGATAGGTTTGAATGATGTTATGGTCAAAACATGCCTAATTGATTGATGGACAAAAAACAACCCCTTCGTTCCTTGTGCCTTTTTTCATTTCCTGTGCTCACTCAATATGCACTTTCAGATGGTTTAAATATGCCCCATAAGATGACTGTGAAAATGTGAAACCTGTCAGGGCAAAAATAACTGCAATAAAAGAAAAAGGATGATAGCATGGCCAATCAGAGTATATTAACTTCCTTAGTTTGTTATCAGATATCTACTAAAGTTGTTATGCTTCCTTACAAATTAATTGGAATATAAACCATTACCATACTACATTGACGACGAGGATAGCTCAGCTTAGCAGTGACGTTTGCTGGGGGTTCTATTTTTTTTTTTAAATAATGGCACCATGTCTTGTTAACTTGTAGGTAGAAAAGGTATGGTGAGAGTGCGGGGTCAACACATATATTGAATTTAGGACCTTTTGTGATCCAGGATGGAGCGAACAAAAAAATCAGCAGGTGATTCTACTGTTGGAGGACAGAGTCTTTTTATCCATCATACTGCCCCTTAATACCTTAATACTATGGGGAAGGCCCAGTTTTAGAGCGGAGTAGAGAGACACAGATTCAGAGTGCTGTGATGTAAGGGGATTCAAATGAGAGCTGCAATAATCCAGATTTCTGTCATCATGGGATCAGTGCTGCTCTTGGGCTCTGTTTGGTCAACCAGCTCCACTGAGCCTAATCAGACCCTTCTCTGTCCTCGCTGTCTCTTATGATCTCTGGCTGCATCCCAGCCGAAAGAGAAATTAGTCCTTAGCCCTTCACGGTGAGATGACTTAGGTAATGTATCTACAAGCTGCCATCTTTGGCATTGATTTATTTCACCTCAGATCTGACCTTTTAATAAAATAGATAAAAGCATGATAGCTCTCTCAATGAGCCCTTTGTACGTACTGATGGGACATAAACATGATTGGTGAATAAATAATCTTCCATTTACACTGAAAGCTAGGATAAAATTATGTATTTGGTTAGAAAATACATAGATTTATATATTTTTCTTTGTATTTATGTCAAGTCAATTTTGTGTAAACAGCTTTAGAATCCCAGCTCTAAAATCCTGAGTGTGTGAGAGGGATTTTAAGACTCTCCAATATATCATTAGACCTTCGTCTGGATGATGACTAATGCACACACACTCAAAGAAGGCAGATTAAACTGGAAATAATGTGTCAAAGTCTTTAGAAGAGGGATCCAGTGTTTGCAGACATCCAGTGAAAGTAAAAGCTACCAACATGATTCCTATCTTTAATTGCAATTCTGTCATTATTTTTGCACAAATGAGAGTTAAAGGAGTATAGAAGAATATTTTACCCAATAGTGTGAACTAAGGAAAATCTTGCCTTGGACTTCCTTTTATTCCAAATGTAGTATTGTTGCACTTTTTTTCCATCCATTTCATAAGCCAGAGAGCTAAGCAACCTCTAAAGCCTCATTACTTCAAGGCAAGAAGTCAACAAACAAAATACATAGTTTTAGTTTATTTATGTGTTAGTGTATTGGCTTCATGACCATGAGACAAAACTTTCTTCTGAATCTAAACTTCGATCTGAAACTTGACTTTTGTTGAATATTGTATATACTGTACATTTGAGTTGAAAATCATGAGGAGATTATTTGCTATATTTTGATTTTAATTGATGGACAAAAACATTCAACCGAGAAAGAATGACACCAAATCCGAACAGATACATGTTCTTCCACCTAGTCTAGGTATAATACTGATCAGGAGGCCGCCTCATTACCAAGTGCACAGTTTCCACTGAGCACTGTCAGCCAGATTTCCCCAAAGAAATCTAGGTTTAGCAATCCATAATCTTAAAATAGCTGAGAATCATACATTATTACACAGCAGGCCTGCCTTCTCTCTGTCAAACTGCACTTGCTGCTGTGATATTGTCTTCTTGTTTTCTTCAACCTTCCACATCTGAAAGATTCCCCCAGCCTAATTAGCATATCTTTATAGTTGATATGAAGAGACTCACAGATGGCTTTTCTCTCTCTCTCTCTCTCTCTCTCTATAGCTCAAAAGTAAATGCACTTAAAAAGAAAACAGTTGAAGATTATGCAACACACATGAATAAGAAGTGTTGTCATGTTTTGATGTATGAGTGTATAAAAGAAAAGTTGCGGCACACAGAAAACATACAGAGCTGCTTTTGCAACATGAGGGCATGTTTTGTGTTTGTGAGGAGAGGTGGGCAGATTTCAATCTTCCAGCCTGACTCAGTGTGTTTCCCTTGGGTTCCGTAAAGCATCAAAGATCCTGGGAGGTGTGACACCCCCTCCTGAACCTGCCAGCGCTTCTGCAGGATTGATGTGACAATTTCGCTCATACATATGTGCACACACATACACACGCACATATATACCACATTGAGGCAGTTGGATACTGTTAGCTCACATTACACAGGTCCCGAAAAGAAAATACACTCGCACATTGATGCACAGACAAATGACGATGCAACATGGGATCGGACTGATAACCGAACCAGAGCCTCTTTGTGTCCATCTGTCTTTTGTTCTCATTAGATGTGGCGCTTCTCCTCTGTGTGGTCGAGCAGGCGCTGTTTGTGTGGTTAATCCACAGCCCGTCAGCTGGCCAGCAGTGATACTGATGCCAAACAAAAAAAAAAAAAAAAACTCCCACAAAGCTTTGCACAGTGCAATACTCTCATGTGGTGTCTCAGGATGTGCAAACATGTGCAGGTCAGTCTTGCAAATCACATCACTGCAAAGCGAAGAAGAGTCAAACGTTCAACCGTATTGTATTTCTCAAGGACGCAGGAACATTGGATACATGAAAAATCTAGAAACACGCTTTGTTTCCAATTTTCAGTTAATCACAGTCGACACTTTGGTTTGTTGTTTTCAAGGCATTTTAGTCACGATGCATTTACCCTAACGTGCATATATAGACGTGGAAATAGGCAAGCCACGGCTGATGGTGTGTGTACCTCAGTGTGTGTGTGTTTGTGCGATGTGAAACCTGATGAATATTTTCCTCCTGTTTTCCCCCCGAGGGCTTGCGTGATTGACCGAACCCCAGAAGTTATTTCATGTGCCTGCCTCCAAACTGCATTAGCGGGCTGGTCGTTACCACGCTGCCTGTCTGCCTCTAAACAAGATAAGGGGATATTTCCCAGCCCAATATTGCGCGCTCTGTTCAGTGCTGTCACTGAATACAATGACCGTCACTGACTTCAATGAATATTATTAACATTTTTCTGAGCGTCCTGTCAATGTGGAAGACAGCTCTGTGGGAGTGGAGGTACAGTCTGTCTTTTGCTCTGGTCTCCCAGCTGCAGCAGGAAGGAGGATGGAGGAGAGGGCATTGCGCTGGCCTGAATCACATATCTCTCAACCTGATGTTCAATTTTAACCAAATATATATTATCTGTTGGCTGGGCCAGGCTGTGAGCAAACAGGAAATTATTTATTTTATAAAAGGCACTTTCTCTACGGAGGGCAGACAGGGAAGGTGCATAAGCTCCTTTTGATGCCCATGTGTACAAACCCGGGTCTGTGAAATAACTGCTGTTGATTAAAAGTTGACAAAGAATGAGGATTCGAGCGAGCTGTTTCTGGAGAGGGGTCAGAAAGAAAGAGGATTGTGAAGGGCTTCGTACTGAGGGATCAGGTGGACCATTGTGTCAGCCAGGGAGCAATTCTCAGCTTCATCTCTCCAGACTTTTAACTGACAATTCAGGGGGAATCAGAGCAGTTATTGACCTCCCTGCTATTGACCATTCAGCTCCCTGGCTGTGTGTTGAGGTCACTCTGCAACACTTCTTCATGTGTATATACTCATTCAAGGACTGGTACAAAATTCTATTTAAAATGAGTCAAGAACAAGAAGTGGCAAAATACCGATAACAGCACAACTTCAACTTGTAATCCCCTCTCAAAAGATGGCATACAAGTGAAAAATAGCAAGAAATCCACGTTCATATTTCTGACTGACAGTAGCCCGTTTGTCAACTGTGTTAAACATGATTTTGAGAAAATATTAACTGAAGCCTCTAATATATAATGTTTGTGTCACTTGCCATCATAATAATATGTCTGAAACTCCTCCTTATAACAAATAAAAGGTTAGTGAATATTATTTTGGGTGCAACAAGACCTAGTAAACTCAAGTATAGGACACCTAAAATCCCATTTTTCTTTTCTGACGAAAGAATAAGTACTTACTCAAAACACATGGAAACAAGATAATTATAATCCTGCACTTGTCAGAACTCCGACTCAGTCTGGGGACAAAATATAAACTAGTCCCCTTTTAAAATAATTAATATTACAAATGAAGATTTGTCTTCTCCTGAATGTTTTTCCATTCATATTTCAGAAGACTGAACAAATTACTACAGTTTTTAATTAGCTGCATTTCCATAGTCTATTATCTCCTTTGCTTTTTTATTGGAAAATGGATAAATACCAATTTATTTCTCTGTCAGGTTTAAGCTTGTTTGGGAGAGAGGGATGTGGGAGGATTTCTCATTAAATCAAAATAACGTTTTGTTTTTTTCTCGCCGATGCTCTTGTGTTTGCGGTGGTGGAGGTCTCAACAATGTGTGGGTATTAGTGTGGTGACCTCTATTGTTTTACACAGTTATATTGGATATAAGAATGCATGAGCTTTCTATACCTCTCACAATCACTCTGTAACTCTCATCAGTAACCAAACCCAGTTGACAGCTTCAATTAAACCCTGTGAAATCGCCCCAGTATCCTTCTCCCTTTGGGGCCCTTTAGCTGTTTTTAGCTAGCAGGGCTTGATGCCAGGAGAGCTTTAGAGAGTGTTTCATTTTCCCTCTTAAAATGTGGGCCAACTAAACCCCAGGTACCACCTGGCCAGCATCAGAGCGTATAACTGAAGATTGTGTTCTCGGTGATGCTTTGCTCTGGTCAAGTATGAGTGCTCACATGCAACAACTTAAAACAACAAGCAAAATGTGCATTACTCTCCTGTTGTAAATATTATCAGACTTGCTTCTCTTGGGAGCTGAAGATAGTAGATATTGTTGTGATGAAGCCAACTGTTCAATCCGGTCTTCAAAGTCCCAAAAAACCCAACACGGATTCAATTCCTCCAATTTATTGTTTCCCCTTTTAATTGTTTTGCAAACCATTGAAACCTTTTTGAAATCATATGGAGGTTGTCACTTGG